>NC_137814.1:19682200-19874700 GCF_963921795.1 Nannobrachium achirus | reverse complement strand
GTGTTTAGGGGTTAGGTTAAGGGTTAGGGTTAGGGTTCAAAATGAATGGAATGTCCCAACAAAGATAGTAGACTATGTGTAATGTCCCCACAAAGTAGCAATTGCAAACCTGTGTGTGTGTGTGTGTGTGTGTGTGTGTGTGTGTGTGTGTGTGTGTGTGTGTGTGTGTGTTGTGTGTGTGTGTGTGTGTGTGTGTGTGTGTGTGTGTGTGTGTGTGTGTGCGTGCGTGTGTGCATGCATATACACTCGCGCGCGTGTGTGTGTCTGCATGTGCGTGCATACAGTACTTGTTTGACTGTGAGAGAGTGTGTGTGTGTGTGTGTGTGTGTGTGTGTGTGTGTGTGTGAGCAACACGCACACAGATGCACAGGAGTTTCCCTGTTAAACTAATAACAGAAATGGGCCTCAATTTGCAATGAGTCACTCTGTTTACAAAGAAGCACTTTTCACACTATTAGTGGTTACATGTCTCCATGCCATGAAAGATGGACTTATGCTTATTCCAAAGATACAAGACCCAAGCCAGCCATATGCTGATATGCATGGTCTGGACTGCTAGAAATATATTTTTATAACTTTCCTCTTGTCCCTATATGTTTCAAATAGATCACCATTGTGGACCCCCACTGGATCTTTACACCAGGTTTTATGGAGTTCCCTGCTTTATACTCACTTTTCACTCTACACCAGGGGTCTTCAACAGGGGATCCGGGACCCCTAGGGGGTCCTCACTCCTCAGAGTTACTACAGGGGGGGGAGGGGATCTTTGTGATAGGATCATTCTTTTAAATTAACAACTTGAACCCTTGCATTCTGAGGAGAACTTTAGCCAAAAATAGCAGATCTACAAGCTCTCAATGCCTCGCAGCGAGCTTGTAGATCAGCTATTTTCGGCAAATAGGTTTGGTGTAGAGGTAAAAAAAAAGCAGACCAAACAGAGTGAAAAGTCAAGTTAACTAAAAACACAAATCCAAAATAGACTGATGACAGACAAGGCTATGGATCCATCCATGAAATCGATGAAAATCTGCATCACACCTTTATACAATATGTAGAGGGGGTCCCTGCTTCATCTCTCTCTCAGCTAAGGGGTCCTTGGCCTGAAAACGTTGAAGACCCCTGCTCTACACCACACGCAGCTCAAACATGGTCATAACGTTTTCTGATGACACCGCCATCACTGGCTTGATTAAAGACAGTGGCGAGATGGCCTACCGAGAGGAAGTGAGAGGGCCCTTACATGGCCGTGGAATCAGGACAACAACCTCAGCAATAAAAAGGAGATTATTGTGCACTACACCAGTGTTTCTCAACCTTTTTTCTGTATGGGCACACTTTTCATGTATGTCCCAAGAATCCACGGGCACACCAACATAATACAGGGGTGTAAATATCGTCACTGTCGGGCAGAAACCTTGTATCTCCAAGTTTCAAATGTGTATGTTTCTTCGCAAAGTAAAGCCCTGCTTCATCATACAAGCCCGTTGCACAAAAGTAGTGAAAACAGCAGATCTACAAGCACACAACGCCTCGCACCGCGAGGCGTTGTGTGCTTGTAGATCGGCTGTTTTCACTAGTTTAAATAATTTTTAAAATGATAAATACAATACTGGCTTTTTCAAGCAGTTTCAAGGGGCACACTTGACCCTTCTCAGGGGCACACCAAAGGTCCCCAGGCACAGTGGTTGAGAAACACTGCACTACACAAAACTGCATGCAGGGAGCAAACGTCCCTCTTCAGGCCATCGGGACTGCAGTGGAGAGAGAGCGAGAGAGCAGCTTCAAGTTCTTAGGGTTCAGGTCAGCAAGGACCTGTGCTGGTCACAGCACCACTGTGGTGGCAGCGAGACAGTAGCACCTCAGCAGGCCAAGCGGTATGGAGACTTATCTAGAAAATAGATCTAATAATGGACCCACATACCATCAAAGTATTTGTGTAGGTCTTTCTCTGCGTGCCCTGAATTAAGTTTTCGCCAGCTTACACAGCTCGAGGACAACGAGAGCGAGGCGGTCTCCCCTAGGGATCCTTTGTTTGACTGCACAGCAAAATCCTGAGTGTTAATTTAACTGTGACCCGCAAGGGTCCTTTCAGGATTTTGCCGTGTGATCTTTATGGTTCATCGCTTCGGAGAGTGAACGAATGCATTTTTGCAAGCAAAAGCAAAAACTGCTTTTGACCTTCTCCACTTTTAGAGCCAAGTCGCTGCAAACAATCATCTCTCCCTGGAGACATCTGCATCACAGAGAAAAAAAAGAAATAATTCACAGGAGAACAGAGAATGGTGTCAATGTTGGATTTAAAAGATCACGTGACCGTATGTGCTTTGATATGTGAGCCATAGAGCCACTGTGCACTTGCACAGCACACTTCGCAGCTGTACCAGTACCTGTGGGAATTATGTGTACATGTATGCCTGGAGGCGGAAATACAAGCGAGCGAGTCAGGAGATTTGTGTGTGTGTGTGTGTGTGTGTGGGGGGGGGGGGGGGGGGGGGGTTATGATCACTGGCTGTATAAAGGAAAGATTAACTTTTTGTTACCACCGCGCCTTGACTCCTTCTGATCTTCTTAACATTTACAAAGGGGATATGCCGCACAGCGAAGGCTGGGTAGACAAAACGTTTGCCCTTCATTGTAAAGACATGGAGAAGAAAATAAAAAGTTCACTCCCTCTCGTCTCCCTCAGTGTGACCCATCACTTTTGCCTCTAGGAAAGCTCTTCTTAAAGGACAACTTTGGTTGTTTACAACAAGGGTTCATATTTTAGATAGTAATTAGATCAGTGTTAAAATGTTTTAATTCACTGCTTTCTATTAGCGATTTTAGTATTTTGATTTCAGTAAATGGTAAATGGTGCATTTATATAGCGCTTTTATCCAAATCGCTTTACAGAGATTGTGCATTACATTCACCCTTTCACGCACACATTCATACACCGGTGGCGGAGGAAACCATGCAAGGCACCAACCAGCTCACCGGGAGCAATGTGGGGTTCAGAGTCTTGCCCAAGGTCCCTTCGACATTAACTCAGGGGGAGCCCGGATTCGAACTGGGAACCCTTCGTGCTTCGTGTCTAAATATGTCTTTTTAGACACAATTAGCCGGCAATTTCTTATTTACTATTTACACCAATAAGTTACATCTACCCATGAAAGATTGCGGTGCATCTTGGAATGGCTTATTGTGTCTAAAAAGGCATATTTAGCCACTTGCATGCATGCCCCCCCCCCCCCAACCTGGGGGCATGCATGCCAATCAAAATGGTTAAAATCACTAAAATGATAGAAAGAAGTAAATGAAAACATTTTAACACTCTTCTCTTCCCCAATGACCATCTAAAATATGAACCCTTGTTGTAAAAAACAAAGTTGTCCTTTAATACATTCTTTGGCATTGCAAATGTGGCTTTGACCCTAAGTCGCATGGAAACCAAAATGTAATTGAGGCAGAGAGAGAGAGTGAGTGAGAGAGAGAGTGTGAGAGAGAGAGACAGTGTGAGAGAGAGATGTGATGAGCATCTCACCTCTATCTTTCCCAAAGTAACAGTAACAGTATTGTTCCAATCAGAAGATTAGGTATGTGACACTGAGCCTCATGGCCCCCGTGGACATGTGACACTCATTAGACTGCGATGGAAAATGTGGTCTTCTCAACCCTCTCGGTTATTACCTCCTCACAGTTTGTGTGCGTGTGTGTGTGTGTGTGTGTGCGTGCGTGCGTGCGTGCGAGAGAGAAGCCTTTGAATCCTAAATCAAAATGCCTCGCCAACTTGGCATCTGTTGCTGCTGATAGCCCGGCCGTAGCTGATTGGGTAGAGGCTAGGCCTTCTGGAAAAAGAAAGGTCGCTGCTTCAACCCTCAGCTTGCCCAGTCTGTGTCGTTTTTGACGCATTCCTAAACCAATAATTTGAGGAGACTCTTTATAGGCCCATGGGGGTAAATGTATTATAATCAAATTAATGGCTTCGGAATGCGACAAAAACTAAATAAATAGAACTCAAGTCTCCATGGGGTGAGTAAAAGCCTAATTATTATTTGCGCCAGCAGAGCGCGTAAGTATGTATGTATGTCAGTGTCTGTGTGTATTTGAGCCCGTAGCCCAATTAGGGACCAGCATTTCTGGCAACGTCATCATTAACAGCCAATGAGGGACCAGCATTCCTGGTGATGCCAGTGGTGAGCGCACTTCATGGCGAGCTCTGCTGGGCACAAGTAGGCCTACGAGTCGACAGAGTGCAGTTCTAGTTAAGTTTACTAATGTGTTTAGATGGTCGACAAACACAATTCCCTGGCCTGATGCCCTCCCAGAATTATTTTAACATATTCTAACAGAGTTAAGGTTCCATTTTGTCAACCACATGCAACTTATGGATGCTAATTGGATGTCAGCAGAAAAAACACTTCTAAACATTGCATCCGCTGCTCTCTACTGCTGTCTCGTTCCTCTCCTGTCACCTCCTAGTCTCTTTCTTCACGTATTCATATCAGCTTCCAAGTCAGCCGACTTCCAATAAACTTTTCACTCCCTGTTGACTCCATCTAAGGTGCTGTTCTGTACATCTATTTCACCCTCCTCCCTGGCTCTCAAGCATCCCATCCAGAGAGAGAGAGAGAGAGAGAGAGAGAGAGAGAGAGAGAGAGAGAGAGAGAGAGAGAGAGAGAGAGAGAGAGAGAGAGAGAGAGAGAGGTGGAGGATTGGATTTGCTAGGCTCTATCGTGGAACATGGGAGGGCTTCCGTGTCAATGAGAAATTCCACCCACCACACCACCAACAACAACAACACACCAATGCACATCAGAGAGTTGTTTTAGACACATGCTTGTGAAGCGTTTGCTTTTGTTTGTGTGCGTGTGTGTGGGGTACTACGTGTGTGTTGTGTATTTGCTGCGCCCGCCGTGCCTGAGGGTGAGGAATTTTAAAACCAGGCATCCAAGGAAACTGATACCGCAGACATATTTTGAATATTTATTTCTTATCAGAAGTACGGGTATCAGCCAGGGCGGGGAGCTGTGACTGAGTGCGTTAGGAGGAGGATACAGTGAGAGGGGGCGGCTGGGGAATGTGTTCAACCCCCTCTTCTCCCTCATGTCTGAGCTCCACAAAGTGCATGAGCTCTGCCTAGTGTTCATCCCCTGAAATTACATGGAAGCTAATCCGGCTTGAACACGGTTGACAGGAGTAGGGTGATGTTATGTTGCCAACATTTTTTATCCCTGGCTCTTTTGTATGTCCCTTACACCCCATGTTCAGACTTTTAGTATTTTAGAGCGCCTTGTGCTCTGCTTTCAGTGTCCACAGAGATGGTTCAACTTTCCTCAACTCTTCATCAGGTCACAGAGTGAGAGAATCAAACAACAACATGGCACAGACTTTCCTTTGACTGCATCTCTCCTCTCACATCCCCTGCTCACTGGAACAATGGAGATGCATTAACAGTCAAGCTCATCCTTGTGATCCCGGGTCTCTGGAGTCCCAATCCCTTTCTTCCCTGCAGTGTGTAAATGTAGGTCGCATGCGCTGTGGCTTGGTGGGGACTGACTGTGTTTGCTTGCTTGTTTGTTTGTTTCACCATGAGCGGCACTGTCAGATAAATGAAGAATGTTCTTGTGAATGTACGAATATAACAGGAAATAGGTGCTAGCTTTTTTTTCTTCTCAGGCTTCCTCCTCCTATTAATGAGACAATTGACAGCTTGGGGAGATTTGAGTGGGAGTTCCCCCATGTCTGCTGTCAAGAGCTCAGCGGCCTGGCTCCGGTGTCTGTTCTGACATCTCCCTCTCCGTCGGGGCCCCGGTGCCACCAAGGGCCCGGAAGGTTCTCCCTTATCCTCGTCGCTCGCGAGCCGGGAAGGTAGGGCTTCACAATTAATGGCATAGATGCTGACTACAGCAGTTTCCAGAGGTGCAAGGGGCTGCAGTTTTATTCTTAGGAGGGTAAGAAGGTGTGTTTCAGACCGCTTAGTGAACAAGATATTCTGGTCTTGTGTGCAGACTTACAAATCAAGTTGCACGTCAGGGGAAAAAACAAACATGCTCTGGTTTCCTGAAGTGAACAATTTCAAAGCGTTAGCCCCCCCCCCCCCCCCCTCCCTCTCTGACACATTTCAGATCATTATTATCTAAGTCCTTGCAAGTGTCCACACTGCATTATTGAGGGAAACGAATAGGCGAGACGATGCTTCTTGCAAACAGCGCAGCGCCAAGTCAAGAGCCTCACTCAATTCAATAGATTGCATCTACTTATTCATCCTTGTGTCAGTGCATCCAGTGTTTACAGCTGGGAGAGGACTAAGCAATGAGAGAGAGAGAGAGAGATGGAGACGTGGTGAGGGTGGGGTGTGAGGAGAAACAGGGGAAGGGCTGTTTAGAATGGAGAGCGGAGTCTTATCCCTCCGACACACGCGCACTCTGATCCCCGGAACACAATAGAGCCAGCTCCCAGCGCCCCAGGGGCCAGGCTACAAATAATACCCACAATGCAGCGTGTCTGTGACTGCAGGAATCCCCCGTGGCCACGCTGGTCCAGCTAGTCAAGTATACGGTGCCAGGGAAATAATGCCGGACCACAATGCCAACCTATGTGGAAGCCAGCTCCTGGTCGAGCCTTGAAGGACTAATTGCTAAAAAAAGAGGGCCATTCAACCCACCCACCCCCATTTGAAGTGAATCCATTGATGTGTGTCCAACTCATTTCAGACTTTCTTGGCAACTGTACACACTTTATTTTCACATTTTAAAGGCAATTTGCTGACTATTATTCAATAGTAGCTAATTTACAATGGGCAAGTAGGCAGGGATTAAGAAAAGAGAGAAACAAAGAACAGTGGATGTCTATGGATATGCCTGCAGAAATCAGACCTGTATGACCTTCAAGTTGGAGGACAGATGTCTTTTTGCACACTGGCACGAACGTACCGCTATGACATAATCACCCGGTTATGCTTCAAAGGCGACGGTAGTTTTGTCAACAAATATAAAGACCAGACTTAACGTACGGAGCCTTGATGTCCCTCCTCTATGACATTGTTCTGCAACTTGAGCAGATATACTGTACACAGCAGGCTTGTCGTATCAGTAGTAACAGGGATGCAAGTCATGGTGGCTCAGATGGAGGAGGCGCAGCAATAACTGCTCTCACACAACTAATAAGTCCCGGGCGTCACTCCTTAAATAAAAGAACAAGGCACACATGCATACGCACGGTGGAGTTCACCACAGCCATTCCCAGTGCACTCCTCTTGTCTTTTCAAAACAGCTCTTGATGAGGGAAAACTGGGAATTGATCCACGAGAAATAAAAGAACAATCACATCAGCGCTCCTCTGAATAATTCATAGTCATTGTTTGAGCGGGAGGAGGATACTGCATGCATATCTGGGAAAAAAAAGGAAAAGAAAGAAAGCGCGGTCCCGCCGACAACAAGGCTGTGCTAGATTCTGTGGTCCTGGAGGAGGATTGGGTGGGTGAAAGGAGACAGACATGGAGATAAATAAACAAGCAATTGATTTCAACTAGGCTGAGCACTTTGTGCCTGATAATGGTTACACAGTGCCACGCTGTGGCGTAACACGGAATTGTCAGCTGTGGAGGATTCCACCTCAGAAGGCAGGAGGAGTCCGTTTACTAGGCTACATTCCACCCGGGAAGAAAAAACTAAAGACAAACCAAAATAAGAATTTAGCAGATTGTTTTATTCAGCCAATAAAAAAAAAGCTACACGGCTAAAGCAGCATTTACATCAGCACACAGAGTATGACAACATCAGTGTCGTACAGACTTTGGCACCAATAAACTGTTCATACTACACACAACAGAAACATGTCCTTTCCTTTACTGTGGAGAAGAACTTAACACGCTACATGCGCAACAGCTCGTGCATAAATAATGTACAGAAAGCAAACTGAGTGAAACCCAGATTTCATACACCACGTGTAAATATATACAGTATATAAACCCACACACACTTGAAGTGAACAGCCGATGAGGTGTAACCAGGAGTGTAGCACCAAATTCTGGGCAATGGGTACTTTAACTATTGAAATGAGCAGATATACAAGCTCATAGCACGGCACCGAGTGCTTGTAGATCTGCTATTTTTGAAAAGTCGTGAAAAGGTGTGCAAGTCTGAATATTTCAAATCCTCCTTTTTGAAAAACCTATGTTTCTATGTCAGTGGTGCTCAAACTTTTTTCATGTGAAGGACCCCCAAAATGATAAGTATTTGGCCACGGACCCCCATCTCAAAATATTTAGTTCCAGGGACCCCCCAGAAGCAAACTTAAAAATATATTCAAAGATTTGCACACATTTTCACGACGTTTCAAAAAATAGCAGATGTACAAGCTCGCAGCCGCGCTGTGAGCTTGTATATCTGCTATTTTTCAATAGCTAAAGTATAAAATCCCCACTTCCCCCCCACTTGTGACGCACCTGGGTGTAACAATAAAGCTCAGGGTACCTTCAACCAATAAGGTATAAAACACACAAAAACAGGGCTCTAGTGTGCTGAAAAGGCCTCTTTATATCATCCCACTTAGTATCAACCCTAGAGGTATAGCTACTGCTCCATCAGTAAAAGATCTCTTCATACGTACGGCTAGCTGGGATTGGACGTGTCTGGACCAAGCATTAAATTGTTGTTATGCAATACGTGTGGGTGTGTCCATCATGTATTTATTAATAGTGACAGTGGGCTCTCTGATATGCAAGAGGAGCCCCGGTGGTGCCTGGTGAGATCATCAAGGTTAATTTTAGTGCCTGCACTTGCTGTACTTGCACATTGTGGCACATGGGGCACACCCGTGAATCTCAAAAGGCTAGGGGTTCGTAAGCCTATCCGCTCTAGTCTGGACCTTACATAGCTGCTCTTAATGCTTGCATAACCGCGATTAGAGTGCACCGTGTACAGTATATTCCCCTGATTCAAGGTTAACACTTTGCTGAGGTTGCTGACGGATAGCGAATGTGTTCAACTTAAACACTCATTTTGGAATATACTGTAGAAAAAGCATTTCAGGGGGTTTGCAACCCAAAATGTGCACACGCACGCACGCACTCAAGCCTTTTGACTTTTAAAGAAAGTGAACGTGATCACAGGGCGATTGTCAGCTGAGCTGCACAATACAAACATTTCTAACAGACTTTGTTTTTGCACCTCGGGGCATACAGACCAGCCATATTGCAAAGGCACTCGACAGCGGCAGAACAGCAACTGTCTTTCTTTAACAAACCATGTGCTGACTGTGTTGAGGAGATACATTAGGTGGTTGATCAATTGCACTGTTGCTGTGTTGTTTCACCTATGTCTCTCCTGTTTACCATCCAGTTAAACAGGAGTTTGTGGGGCGGGGGGGGAGGAGTTATAGTTTATTAAACAAAATAAATATTAATCAAAGACTTAAAAACTAATGTCTGGTCGGGCCTGAAACGTGCATGCAAGTGTGTGTCGAAACGACGCACACACTTGCCATAATGCAACATGAGAAATATGGGATATTGGTTGATCCACGACAACCCGCTCCCATACGCGCACACAGATCCCCCTCCCACAAATCCAGTGCTTCAGTTCAGTCACCTGGCCATTCCTTATTTGGTCTTTATCCTGCCCTTCTGCGAGGGGCACATCTCCTGTTCATTCCCTTCTTTTCCTCTCCGCTCCGTTGTCTCGTCCCACCTCTCAAACGTCGATCTTCTTCAGCTGTTCGTAGGTGAGGAAGAACTGGAGGTAAGCGGGGTGAAGGAAGACATAACTAAAAAGAAACCAGCCAAGAGGAAACCATGTGAAGCAGGGACGTGCAGAGAATGTTAGAAAGGCAGGGGCTGAAATTTCGAAAAGGGCCTATTGGTGAAAACATCGAAAATAGCCGACCTCCAAGCTCACAACGCGTCGCAAAGAAACAAGCCTATATGCATATCAATAGATCTGTATAGTAGGTGTTAAGCGACGTGCGCGGGACGTCTCTAGATAAGCGACCCCCCAAACATTGAATCACCAATGCACCACTGGCCTTCAGGTATGGCATGGAAAGAGGGCATTTGCATTTTTTTCACCGTAGCAAAAAAACAGCATTCATGGGTCGGGAGAGGGCACTTTTTTACAAACGGATAAAGGGCACGTTTGCACGTGCCTGATGTGCAGTGGGGATTTCCCATCAACGAGATGTATTTCACTTCTCATTTCGGCTCACTTCACTTCAGAGAGCTACTGTAGGTCTTTTTTTTTCTTCTTTCTTATCGCTTCCTGTTAGCTAACCTCACACTACTCTACTCTAATCCAACAACCCAGTAATCTTATTATGTCAGTCAAGAGGGATTCTCAGGACTTATAGAACCCCCTGCCCTTCTCTCTCTCTCTCTCTCTGCCCTTCACCTACAATCTGAAAAAAGGACCTCTACCTTTCTGGTACAGGCCCCATTCACACTTAATCGCTATTATCATTTAAAAAACACTCACGATAATCGTATTGTGGAGATACAAAATTATAGATATGAATTGTCCGCCTTCATGCACTGGGATCAATTAAACTTTTGCCGAGCTGTATATCCGGTACCCTTTATAATTGGTAAAACGGACCTGTAAATAACGTACTTGATACGTGTCTTTTTCCCCCCACTTGCTACCAAATCTCTTTGCCAAAAAATAGCTGATCTACAAGCTCACAACGTGTCACAACGCGATGTGTTGTGAGCTTGTAGATCTGCCATTTTTTGGCAAATGTTTCGCCCCAGGATAATGCTTGTTGGGGATATTTTGATTATCGCGATAATATCGCACAGTAAATCGCAAACATGAAATCTTCACAATTTTATCGTCCCATCCCTACCTCTGGATAGATGTTTTATCACTACTCTGCGGTCACCCTCTACCTCCTCTATCCAGGGCCTACTCATCTTGCTGTAGGGTACCGGGGCCAGCAGGCTTTGAGCGCATAAACCGGTTATATAACAGAATTATTAGCCTGTGTTAACCTTTCTCAATTCAAGCATGGCTTGGAATGCGCAAAGCCCTTAGTATGCCATTACCAAATAATGACAATTAACTGGTCGAGGACGGCACATAAACAAAAACTTTGAGTCAGCTGGAAAGGATACAATGATGTTCCACGGTCCTAGGCGGAGCCAGTTGGGGAAGAAGCCCTTGTAGAGGGCCATGAAACCCTCCGACCGCCACGTCTAGATGGTAAAAATCAAATGCATGTTAATTAAAACCAGGAGGACCACATCATCACACAGATTATGCCACGTTTAAGCTGTGGCTGGAAGGTTTGTGGAGCTTGTAAGCTGCAGCTACAGTACACAAGTAAAGAGGCCTCATGGAGCAGCAGTTATTAATATGCTAAACGTTTGGTGTGACAAATATACAACAGGATCAACAAAGGTTGATGTGCAAAATGGATATTCTTGTCAGTGCAAAACTGACAAGAATATCAATTTTGTACGGATATTTCTGTCAAGAAGTGACTCAGAAGGGGCTTGAATCGATGGAAATGCAAAATAATAGTAATACTGTTGATCAGCACTCCTCCCATTTCATTTCATATCCATTACCTGATGACTGTCACTTTATGATCTTTTGTGCTGAGATGTTATTAAGACCCTCTTAAGCCCAACGCAACACTCTACTGCTAGTTATCGGGTCCTCTGTCTGTGTCTGTATGTGTGCAAGTGTAACCTCAGAAGGCAGCAGGGGGAGGAGAGTAGAGTTTGATATTTAAGAGACCAGGGTTTGAATCAATGTGTTTGTTGTGAACTGTTGCGACAAAAGAAGGCTAGAAACACAACCACCCTAAGGACGACTACAAACCATGGATTGACATCTAGACCTACTGCACATACAGTATGAAACAATGCATTTTGAGGAAAATAATAATGCTATTTGTACCCTGTATATATATATATATAAAATGTCACAATGCGACATAGCTCTGTTTACACAATGCTGTACCTCCTCCAGCTGTATATATGTTCCCCATTTTCAACTGTTTTTATTGTATTTGTGATACTTGCTTTGGCAATGTAAACGTATGTTTTCTCATGCCAATAAATCTCCTTTGAATTGAAAAATTGAAGTGAGTGTGTGTGTGTGTGTGTGTGTGTGTGTGTGTGTGTGTGTGTGTGTGTGTGTGTGTGTGTGTGTGTGTGAGAGTGTGTGTGTGTGTGTGTGTGTTTAACCTGTAGTAGACAGTCCAATGTTCCCGCATAGAGAGCTGCTCCCCTCTGGTTCATCATGCGGGTCCGTACCACATCTACTGGGTTGGAAGCCAGGGCTCCTGCCAGACCACACGTAAAGCTGGACCTGAAGGGCAGAGACCACAAGACACAAACTGAGCTCAAGTGGAGAGTTAACCCAACTTACTTTGGCCCACTACCGACGCAGGTCCTGAATGCCAGGGTTGTGTAACCGTTACAGCGCGGGCAAACGAGCGCAGGCGACGGCAGCTCAAATTGGATTAAGAGGGTTATTTAATAATGGGTTCGAAATAAAGAATTGAGTAAACTCTAAAATCCTGTTGGAGATCACGCCGTGCCACCAGGCCTTAAACAAAACAACTTGATACGGAATGGTAGTAGGAAGATCAATCATGGTGGCGAGTTGGGATATTCTCAAAGAAAGTGGAAACAAGGCTTAATAGCAAATAATTCTGCATCAATGAACGCTCTTCGCTGGTGTTATCGACACAATATTTCAGTTGGTCAAGAAAAACAACAGCTACCATGCCATCAAATCATCTCCAATTAATGTGTCAACAAACCACATTGTGCAACGGAGCAGTATTAACCTCTTCACTTTTGATAGCTTTCTCCATTATATGTTTAATTTAGTACTGTTCCTCTTAAAGTCCTAACTAAATACAACAAACTGGAAAGTCCAATACCAAAGATTTTCTTCTCTAGCAATGGGGATTTGGTGGGTGAATTACTAAAGTCCAAGTGAGTATTGTATTCTGCTCAGATGCCAATTAATTACAGTGTTATCTTTAGAAATTCAGTCGCAAACACAATTACTCAGAAGGAAGCTAGTGCTTCCATCTTCTGAAATGAGTTCTCTGAAATGACTAGGCTAGGCTCCAGTATTGTCAGTGTAAAAGCAGCCTACGCAAACTCAAGATGAACACCTTGCTTAGAGCAAAAGAATAAATAAACCTATCTAGTCAGACATTTATACAAGTACCAGGTACAGTATGTAATTTGTCCTCCAAAGCCATACCCCTTCAACCTGCCTTGCAGTGTCTAATCATGCCCTGCCCACACAGGGAATTCACAGCCAGTGTCACAAGAAAGAGTGAGATTTGTACTTGGAGGTCACAGACTACAGTAGCTATGTAGTTGGGAGTTAAATTGGACTGTGGTTGTGGAGGGGAGTTTGAGGAGAAAGCTGGATGCTATCCTGATGACCCCTCTCATCCCCTCTATGATGTGCTAGTGGGGTTGAAGAGCCCACCCAGCCACAGACTCGACGTTCCCCAGTAGACAAACCACAAAGCTACTTCGTCGGTCCTTTGTGCCACAGCACAGTCTCCACAGCCTAGCCTGTGACCCCCATATTATATTATGTTCTATTGTGTTATTTGATTACAGACTCCTGCACTCAACACATTTGCACATGGACTTCTGGGATGTACACTACAGAACCATGACAGATACCTGTTAAGCATGCATAACTGTAAAACGTTTCATTGTTGATAGACTGAATACTCATTACATTCACTGTTGATCGATAGTAAATATGTTTTCCAGTTGAAGGGCAAATTACACTGTCTCATACCCATTGTTAATAGTCTGACTCTACCGGTATGTATATCCAGGGGATGGTCGTGTATTCCTGCATAGCCACTGGTGATAGATTTTACATTATACACTTACTGTATATAGAATAATCAGGATGTTAACTCAGTCAGACCAAGTGCAGATATCTAGGGTCCGCCTCGAAATCGACATATTTTATTCTTATGTCTCTAATCTTACCTGTACCTCTCCTGTACTCCTGCTCTTGCTAAGACACATTACACTTTCCCCGCAGGGATCAATCTCATCTCATCTTAGAGAACTTGACGACGCCACTCACACAAAGTGCGTGTAGACGGTGTCCCCCATGTGACCGGACATGATCAGGTGCTTCTTGGTGAGGTCATAGACCGGTAGCTCCACGCCGACCACGATGGCCGCCCGCTGCGCCGTCAGAGAGACACCCTGACAGACAGACGGAGAGAGACACAGGGAGTTGACATTTCGAGCACAAATAGAACAGTATTTGTGGTCAATCGTTTGTGGTAATATTGTGTGTATATACGGTACACATGGAATAAAGCAGCAAATCAAGTCTCATGACTGAAATTGTAACGATGTTTAGGTATTTATCATTATAAACCTATGGTGCCGCTGTTCTACAAACAGCCAACCAGTTGAAGAAATCACAGATTGAGGTTTTGATCTTTGCCTTTGAAATTTCTGAGACCATTCATGTTCATGGAAGATGCTGCTAAACATGTAGAATACATGTTTAGAAACATGTAGAATATATGTTTAGAAGTGTTACTTTACTCTTACTCTTTCATCTTAAAATAACGAATAGCAGATGTGCGCCAGTGTCATATAAATAGAGAGAGTTATGACACCTACGTTGACTACCATTGTAAGCGTGGAAAGCGGACGTGAGGTCACTATTTAGCGTACTGGAGTCTGGTGATATTCCTGCTGCTCTTCAGCCTCGTCCAACTGAACTCCATTGTAACCAAGGCATTTTCACTCAGAATCAGAATCATCAGAATCAATCTTTATTGTCACATCACATTACAAGTAAGTGGGTGAAATTCTTGATTGTGTAGGCTCCACAATGCAGTTAAAAAAATAAATAAATACAAAGTTCTCATAGCGAGAGGGGGTAGTAAAGTGCATAAATGACAATCAGCATGTTAATGCAATAATACAGTGTATTTTTAAAATATATGTATATATATATATATATATATATACAGTATAAATGTGTCCTTTACAACACAGTTCTGTGCAGTGTCACCAGACCTAGGTCTTGTTCAACAGTCTCATCACTGTTGGATAGAAACTGTTCAAGAGTCTGGTTGTGCTACTTCCGATACTCCTGTACCGTTTTCCTGGGCGTGGATGCGGGAGAGCATCAAACAGGCTGTGGCTGGGGTGGTGAACATCCTTAATGATGCTCTCTGCCTTCGCCACACAGCGTCTCTCATATATCCCCTGACTCGCTGGTAAGTAGACTAAATCACGTCTTTTCCCCCTTTTAATGCATTCACGGGCTTCTCCAAGTTAATTTAAGTAAATTTTAAAGTCAATAAAGTCAAATTTCTAATATTAAACATTAACTAGAGCCGATTACGTGAAATAATAATGTTGCCTACCTTGGAGAGGCCCGTGAATGTGTTAAAAGGGTGAAGAGACATGATTTTGTCTACTTACCAGCGAGTGAAATACAATGGAGGTGGACAGGGCTTAAGAGTTCCAATGTATGAATGAATGAAGTCAATGAACCATTGTAAAGCGCTTTGAGCACTTGGAAAAGCGCTATAAAAATGCAATTCATTATTATTATTCATTAAGAGCAGCAGAGGCTTGTTAAACCAGGCTCCAGCGACGCCACTTCCTGTCTACGGCGAGATCAAAGCGTGACGCCACTCTCCATACACTGCTCTGATGTGCGCAACATGCTTTCAGAGAAGACATGCAGGCTTATATGGAATCCAAATGACTGAAATCAGTGGTAGCGACTGAGAACTTTAATTCACTGGTACACACGTACCTTCCATAGTCCCCTGGTTCCCTCCTGCTGGTAGATGTTAATGAAGTTGCCCATCATACTGCCCTGTATCACACTCCCCTGTGCCTGCATGCGGATCTGGGAGGGACAGATGGGAGATTATTTGCATGTGCCCACAACGAGAGATAACCGGTTTGAGAGTAAATTATTCAACCAGACAACAGGAGAACACATACACAGTTTGAGTGGAATTAGTGGCATAGTGTTGGTCAAAGGCTAAATGTCAAAAAGGTAAACCCTTTCAGACCAAGCAGACCAAAAACCCTAGTTCTGTGGATTTTCAATTGAGTAGAATGCCCCCTGCACACACATATACACACAAACTTATGTTCTGGGAATTCTACACCCTATACTAGAATTGTATTTAAACTTGGTAGTGGATGCCGTGTGCAACCCAGCCAGAGGAGAATCCCTGGCTCCGAAAGCCAGAGGCAAAGCGCATGACTGCTTGGCAGGAACTCACAGTGGCCAAAACACAATGTTCCAAACTTGCAGTTGCTGTCTGTTAACCCTCAATGCACAGGATCATATTCCTATGGCCACATACATTTCCAGGACACATTGTTAAATCCCCTAGTCTAGAAATAGTCCACAAGTGGTAAGCAGATAGCACCAGCACTTAGGCCTGTCAATTTTATTTTAGATAATCGTGATTATTTAGCAGAATAGTCATAATTGTTTCCACGTAGAAAGATTTTCATACCCTTTCAGGACATAAATAGCTGGAATGGCAAGTCTACAAGCTTACATGTCCGCTATTTTCAAGTTAAACATTATTAAATAGTTCAGTAGTACTTTGTACATTTAAGTCATTTGTCATATCCTAAAAGGCAAACAGAATTTCTCCCAAAAACACAATGAAATCGCTGATCAGCATTTATTTGTGGTCAACTTAACTTGTGTAATCGTGACAGCCCTACCAACACTGCCCAAAACCACATCCTCATAGTAACAGTCGCTAACATCAGCAGTCAGAAGCCCGTTTACACAGCACAGACATTAACTTTTTGAGGCACTTGTCCTCTGCTGTCCGGATATACATTTTACATTTTTCTCCCTTTCTTTTGACAAATAAATAAGACCCCCCTTGGCCCCCTCCACAGTCTGCACACAGCACAAAGCTGCTAGGAGCGTCACAGAAAAAGTGAAACCAAAAGTAATTTGTGTTACATTCCACGTACTGTAGGTTTGTCTGGGTTTTGTGTTTCCTTCCCCCTGTATTTCCTTCCCTCTGTCATTCCAACATACAAGCACATTTTAATGAACTTGCCCATAAAGATTTCTTAGTTGTCCCGGGGACAAGCCTTAATGTCATGCCCTGGCATGTGAATGTTGTCCCAACATTCCGCCTTGCTGTTCTGTGGAAAAAAAGAAAAGTACAGACACGGAACAGGGAGTCTTGTTGTGCCAGCTTCAAGCCAGCAGCGCTGGTAGTCACAGAGCCAAATCTGTGTGGGACAAGCTGGCAGGGTGGGACAGGGGTGTGACGGTGACCCCTGAGGTCTTGAGTTATTTTTCTACCTGGACCCACTCCCTGCTTTTCTTTTTTTTTTTTTTTTTTTTTTTTACGTATTTGTGATCGCTCTACACAGCTTCAACACATCTATTTTCACTACCTGACCCAACACGCTTTCATTAAAGACTGACAGTATTTTCTATGGAAAAACACAAAGCTCTTATTTCAGGTCAGGACCTGGACCAATCAGTGACGTCTCGATTGGGGCCAGATCAAGTCAAACCATGACTAATCAGATCTGGCCTTGAATATCACCTGATTTCAACCAACATAAAACCTGCCCAAGACAATGGACATCCTGGATTAATCAGAGAGGGTCCGATCGACTGGTCAGATATGTCCCAGAATATAACCTTACTTACAATTAACATTACAAACAATAACAATACTCCATAAATCCATATGACGTCCTGGTAATGACGTCAATATCATCCCCATATGGGTGATTTGGCCTGGTTCTGAACGTCACCGGAGTCACCGGAGGACGTTATCATAACGTCATCATGATTTGGCTTGTAGGGTTATGTCACGGCAAGCCTCGGATTCCGGAACAGCGGCTGACGACTCTACCTTTCACCGCTATTGAAGGAGCTCTGTATAAACGCAACTAGAGATTCACCTGGAAGGAAGCAAGCATCCCCCCACCTACCATCCCCCCACCTACCACCGCTAATGCAGTTCCAGGTGACATATAGTGATTTGGTGTTTGTTCATTGCAGGACATTTGGCGGATCAACGCTTCAGATTGCACTCTGTCTGAAGAGGACTTGTGTTCTGTTGTGTTGTGCTTTTGCTTGGCAGCGACTACAACATTCCAGCAACACATGAAAGAAATTACACTATGCTGGTTAACCTACTCTGTGGCATTCTGCTTGTGGTCTTGCACAATTTCAGACTCAACAACAACAATGGGGATATGGTAGTATAGAGCAGTGTTTCCCAACTTTTTTTCTGCCAGGGCACACTTTTCATAGCCAAAAGATCCCAGGGCACACCTAGATACATAAGGTGTGTTTGGCTATTTTCAGAATGTTGGCTGTCCCTCCGTCAGTTTGTCTGTCTGTCCGCCACGTCACACTTTTGGCCCTACTCTTATCTCCAGAACCGTTGGCCCTATCGATGCCAAACTTTGCACACACACTCCTTGGATGGCAACTCACAACCCTGATTTCTCACATGGCCCTCTTCTAGCGCCACCATGAGGCCGATTTTTGTAAAACACATTTTTGGACACTGCTCCTACAGTTTTTGGCCTAAAATCACGCAAAGCTGTACACAATATCTCTAAAGTCATGTCATCAACATGGATCTGTCCCATTTCCCATATTCCCTCCTGATTGGCTACGATTGTCTTCTAAAGTTTGTGTATGCAACTTAACGGTCGCTTATCTCCCGATTAGGGAGTCTTACAGGTATTGTTGATTACTTTTGATGCAGTAATGGTCTTTTCCCTTTTCTTTCTTGAGGTATTAAAAAGGGTTTAAAAGTCCTTAAATTGTGACTTCACAGTCAAATTTCAAAGGGAACACCAAAGGTCCACGGCACACTCTATACTATAAAGGGTATGCGCATGACATCAGCATCATACACAGAAGTCATGCGGGAACGGCTACCGAGTGGCAAGAAACTACTTTCTGGCCATGACAGCCCATACACCCAAACAGGCCATGACAGCCCATACACCCAAACAGAAAAGTCCTATCTGATTGCATTTAACAACGTTAAACTCACTGTGCCATTCGCTTTATGCATGCGCATACCCTCTAGTCTATAGTCTCTTGTTGTCTGTGCGTGTGTGTGTGTGTGTGTGTGTGTGTGTGTGTGTGTGTGTGTGTGTGTGTGTGTGTGTGTGTGTGTGTGTGTGTGTGTGTGTGTGTGGTGAACTACCTTCAGCACATCTGTGGGATTGGCTATAGTGGAGGAGATGACTCCAGACAGAACACCGCATGCCACATTAGTCACCATTGTCTCGTCTGAGAGGAGAGACAGGGGAGGGGAGGGAGAGGGGGCACAGTATGAATATTCCAGCTTTACAGACATATATTCTGACCTTTACTATCTAGATAGCTTTGTTTTTATATACACAAAGATGTGACAATAAACTGAAGTTGAAATTGAAAACAAGACAGGCAGGCAGGCAGGCACAGGCATGTACCGCCTTATTAAAATGACGACTGACCTGACAGTGAAGAAAATAGGTCAGATTCCTAAATAGGTCACATATTATGTTTGCTCTCCTTTTATGACCTTTAGTTGACTTTAGGGTAAGAATGTGTGAGGCCCTTGGGTGCTACATTTAGCAGAGTACCTTACTTTATTTATGCTAAAGTTAGCAAGCGTGCACGTGTGTGTCTCTCTCTCACTCTCTCTCACCTTCAGGCCTGTCAACTAATAGTCGCTTGAAGCTCTGGTATGTGCCGATCTTTATGGTCCCATATGATGCCTGCCTCAACATGGCAGGAGCAATGCTGTAAAAGAAATAGATAGAAAACATTACAGATACTGTACATACAAACGGGAGGGGGGGGGGCATATAGGAAGACAGAGGGGGGTACAGAGAGACAGAGTGGGGTGACAGACAGATAGATGGGGGGATGGCAAACAGACAGAAAGGAAGACAGAGGGGGGTACAGACAGACAGACAGACAGACAGACAGAGGGAGGGAGGGAGGTATAGACAGACAGGCAGACAGACATGAAGATATCGTCTAATCGCAATATTTTGTCACAATAGTTTGCATGTTGACAAATGTTCATATATTTTCAAACATTTTCCAAAATAGTGGAAATAGCAAATCTGCAAGCTCACAACGCGTCGCAGTGCGACGCGTTGTGAGCTTGTAGATCGGCTATTTCCACTATAAATGTTCTTTTTAAAGTATGAAGTTGTCAAATATGTCAGTCATTTGTAGGCCTATATATTTTAGGTTATGTGTCATATCTGTCATGGGCAACTTCAAAGACTAAAAGCCAAACAGCAATGTAATTGTCAACGACAGAAACACAATTAAATTGTTAATCGCAATTATTATATAATATTATTGCAATTAATGATTTGAGTGACAATTAATCGTCATGTAAAATGTCATAATCGTGACAGGCTGACAGCCCTAAGAGGGGGCACAGACAAACAGAGGGGAGTACAGACAGTGAAGACAGGCAGAGGGAGGTATAGACGGACAGACAGACAGAGGGTACAGGGCAGGCAGGCAGAGAGACCCCCTCAACCTCACAACCTCACATGGGTGAAACAGCGACCCTCACCCAGAGTACAGGGCTCGCATCCCCTCCTCGCTGCAGATCCTCCTCATGGCGTGCAGCATGCCTCTGTAGCGGATCTCTCTGTATTTACTGTCGCCGACCTGGCCTTGAACTTGGAGCCGCGTCTTGGTCAGATCGATTGGGAAGGTTCCTGCAAAACAGAACAAAAAGGTATCCATATCCATTGATTGATTGAAGAGTTTATTAACAGTTTGCAATAGAAAAAAGTACAGTTTCATGACAGCACAAATCACTGGTACAAGGTCAACTAAAAGGAGATCCTAGTAAGCTTTACAGCTTATTTACACAGGAACCACTTTATGTATCTCATATAACATTAAAAGACAGACGGATAGAACATAGTACTTTACATAGGATAACATCAATTACAAAAGCAGAAAAGAAAAATAATAAAAAGAACAGAGATGGGCTTAGTCATTTTACAAGTCACGGGTAGCAGCCGCCTGAAGGTGACTTTTCAGACCAATTTTGAAGGAGGCTAGGAATTTGCTCTCCTTTAAGGCCTGCGTTAAGTTCCACATGTTGGTAGTAGGTCTATAGCTGGAGTCTGGAGAACGAATTAGAGCCTTGTTTAGTGTTAAATCTACGTTGAACATGATTAGTGGAGCTGCCTCTTGTTTTGTGATCGTGGACCACCATTCTACATTTTAGATCACTGGTTCCCAAACACATGGGTCGGGGCTCGGGACCATTTAGATTCTAAATGATATAGACCAAAGCTAAATCTAAGTGGATTAACTGATCATAGGCCCAGGGCCATACACTAACAACGTTACGCGCTCACTGTACCACCATACCCCGCTATATATCCTCATTCATACATACAACATCGCAGTGGTGGAAAAAGTAGGCTACTCAAATGTTTTACCTTATAGTCAAAGTATCAATGGTGCAATACAGAAATACTCTGTTACAGGCAGAAGTCCGGAATTCAAAATGTAATTGAGTAAAAGAACATCTTCTTAGTTACTTTACACCTCTGTCTGCGGCATCGACACACTCACGCACACTCACCACACTCGGCAGTAACGGAGGCCAGTCCGCCGAAGACAAACGGTTTCCAGTTCCCGTTCGACATTTTCTCTCTCGCCTGCTGCTGTTCTGTTAGTGAGATTATTTGCAGCAATCGCGGGTGAACAGACAACGGTGCTGTTGTTATTATTACTACTGCTACAATACGCTGCAAACGATTCCGCCTCGTTCCATAGACTACCGGCGTTTTAGTAATGGTTCCTTCCTCCTTCCAGCGAATCCAGTCCTCCTCTTTACGTGCAATGCATGCATGCCATGCATCCTCCAACGTTCTGTGAGTGTGGAGACTGACCACACCCCCACCCCCGCTGGCTCCTCCCACATTCCGGTTGCCTAGCAACAGCCGTGCTCCTCCTTTGATGGCAGACTACAGAGTGACACCCCATGGCCTGGAGGTATTCTGTAACACTCACACCAACTCTATGACTCACACACACACACACACACACACACACACACACACACACACACACACACACACACACACACACACACACACACACACACACACACACACACACACACACACACACACACTCTCTCTCTCTCTCTCTCTCTCTCTCTCTCTCTCTCTCTCTCTCTCTCTCTCTCTCTCTCTCTCTCTCTGTTAATGTTATTTGTACATGTAAAAAATAAAAAACTAATAAACAACAACAAAACGTTTACTAGTTTTACTTTGCCATGCAGGCAGGGTGTAAACCAGTCTAGGTGCGACTTGCGAGGCAGCCTGCCCGCCAGCAATAGGCTATAATAACTGACCTGACAAATTATGTTGTAAATAATTTATGATATCAGGCTGTGTCCTGATAAAATGTTCTTTTTCACTTTTTAATGAAGTAAATGTCCTTGAAATGCAACACTCAAGGATTTGGCCAAAAGATTACTCATAGGCCCTGCCGCCCACAATGGAAAGTCCCCAGGAGGTTTTTAGTGTTTTCCTTTCAGCTCAAATGTCTGACCGTATGTACTACTGTTTACATTTTTGTCTATTAAAGTAGTTTTATTTATTTAGCACAAAGTATAAAAACAATACAAAAAAACAGTAGGGGAGAGCGGGGTAAACTGAGACACTTTTTACATTTGCTCCCCTCTAGGTGATATATCAGTAAAATTTTACACATTTCCCAGTAATTTGGGATGTTTCCTAACAATGGAAGATATCAGAACATATTCAAGACAAAAGGCAGAGAAAATATGATTGTTTTAAAAAAAGTGGTCTTGTGTCTCAGTTTACCCCAGGACCGGGGTAAACTGAGACAGACCAGAGAAATCAACGGGGTAAAGTGATTCACTCACTTTTTTCACTTTAAAACGACCATAAAAACACAAAAACCCGGTTAACCGGGTTAAATATGCGCAATACAAAAATGTACATAGCAGACATTCTTTTAATAGGCTTTGTCCTGTCATTTCCACCCATCTATACTATAATTGTGCGAATGTCTGAGTGAGTGTCTGTCTGTCTGTCTGAGTGAGTGTCTGTCTGTCTGTCTGAAACAGCGTTTCTCCTCAGTGGCTGGAGCAATTGATCTGAAATCGCATCACCATTAGCATATGAACACACCTGACATAACTGTGAAGCCCGTTTGTCACTTTCACAAATCGTATGCTGTATATTCGCATTTTTATGGTGTATCTATATCTATTTAGCCTACAGTACCTTTTGTGACCACACATGTTAAGGGAGGGGCGCTGTTGTTCAGGCCATGCACAATCACACACAAACACACACACACACACACACACACACACACACACACACACACACACACACACACACACACACACACACACGGGGGGGGGTGGGGGTGGGGGGTGTGTGTGTGTGTTAAATGGAACGGGTATTTCTTACATTGATGCTCCTACATATTAGCATGCAAGCACCAGTTAAAGTTACTTTCCATCCCTCATATACTGTGTGCACAGTGCACATCCCATAACCCACACACTGCACATCATTTCGGAGCTCATATCTTTGAACGGGTAAGGGCTAGTGTGTCAAATAATGTGACACATGGGCAGAAGGAAAAAAGGGGGGTGCCTGTGTGTGTGGGGTGGGTGTGTGTGTGTGTGTGTGTGTGTGTGTGTGTGTGTGTGTGTGTGTGTGTGTGTGTGTGTGTGTGTGTGTGTGTGTGTGTGTGTCTGGCCTGGCCTGGCCTGAACAACAGCGCCCCTCCCTTAACATGTGTGGTCAGAAAAGGTACTTCGGGCTACATACAGACACACACGCACACACACACGCACGCATACACACACGGCCACGTATAGGAGACGGTGTAACCACCGCTCAAAAAAGAAAAGTGCCAGGAGGAGGTAAGAAGTCCAAAGGGCTACGAGGGCCGAGGCCTCTACCTTTAAACAACATTAAAAACCTTAATAGAACATGATTTTACTTTACATTACATTGAAATACCTGTTTATACCTAATTATCCATGACAAGATTACTGATAATAATTAGCCAACATAGTTGACAAATGATTTTACAGCACAAACAAGCAAACAGGGAATAGACACAAATAAACCAAACAAAAAAGTTATCAGGGAATGTGTGGCAATGAATGTGACATTATGTGACCTGCCTGGTCATTAGGTCAATCAGAACTTGCTTCAATTTGTTGATCATTGTTTGTTTGTTTGTTTGTTTGATTGATTGATTGATTGATTGATTGATTGATTGATTGATTGATTGATTGATTGATTGATTGATTGATTGAAGACTTATTAGAAGGTTGCATAGGATCCCAGTGAAGCTTTATGGCTTATTTACACAGGAACCCTTTATGTATAACATTGAAATACAGACGGATAGAACACAGTACTATGCATGGGATATCATCAATAACAAAAGGGAAAACATAAGCAATCATAAAAAATAATAATAAAAAAAGATTATGTAAATTAAGTGAAGAAAGTTGTATACCAGTAGAGTAGCCTACTTGTCCCAATTCAAGCAATCAATCAATCGATCAATCAATCAATCAATCAATCAATCAATCAATCAATCAATCAATCAATCAATCAATCAATCAATCAATTACAAATAGGACTATGTATTTCTATCTGCATTATTGATCTGCACTTCTATCTGGAGTATTGATTACACACAGTCACACACAGTCACAATCAAATGTACCACACAACTGCAGTAATATAGATAGTTATTTTTTTTAAGGTGGTCTTTCACAAAATCCAGTTCTATAGCCATTTTAGCCAGAGCGATTTACAAAGTGCAAGATCAGAGCAATGGTCATGAACTCTAGTCAGTAAACAAATGGTCAAGTAAATAGAGTGCAAAGAAAAACAATGAGGTGCCACAAAGTAACCAAAATACCAGGTAAACATCAAACCTAACATCTGTCGAAACAGCAAACACTGTTGGGTAGTAACTGATTTCCTCTGCATCTGGGATTAGGTAATCAAATTATGGAAAATTAGTATAACTGTATACCGTTACCGTAATCAGCCCTGATTACTTTCAGAACATGTGGATTGATTGATTGATTGATTGATTGATTGATTGATTGATTGATTGATTGATTGATTGAATACTTTATAAACAGTTGCAAAGGTTGTGCAATTTTACAATGTTGTTAAAAGGCTAACTAACACAAAAAGCACTGAGGGCTTGTTGCGACCGTCTGGTCGCAGTTACTATATCAAAACCTCCACTGCCTGTCAGTCCGTCCCTCCATCTGTCCGCCACGTCACGTCACACTTTTGCCCTACTCATATCTCCGTGACCGTTGCCCCATCCAGGCCAAACTTTGCACACACACTCCTTGGCTGCAAAACCACACCTCCACCCCTCATTTCTCACATGGCCCTCTTTTCTAGCACCACCATGAGGCCGATTCTTGCAAAACACATTTTTGGACACTGCTCCTACAGATTTTGCCCTAAAATCATGCAAAGCGGTACACAGTATGTCTACAGTCATGTCATCAACATGGATCTGTCCCATTTAGCGCCACCATCAGGCGAATTTTTACATGCGACCTGACGGTCACTTATCTCCCAATTTAGGGAGTCTTACTGGTTTCTATTGTGGGCCTATGTATTAATTCACCACGGCAATAAAGACATACAATGTGCAGAAAACGCTGGGGGAGGGGAAAGGTCATTTCTGGTGTGAAGTTTAGAAGACCAGTCTGACCAGTTTGCAAATTGCAACTGCTGCTCTTTGATGGTGGTTTTGAAGGAGCTTAAAGCAGTCACACACTTTTTGTTGGCTGTTGGGCGAAGACTTGTGTTGTGGGGCCCTCGCCTGGTCTTCTCCTACTTCTCCTGTCGCCTTTGTAGGTGTGCAAAAGACCCATGTTTGTGCCGGATCTGGGTTGAACGAGATCAGTGAAGTGTATTTCTCACATTATTGAAGTGCTTTGACAGGTACATTGGTACTGAAAACAAGGCCAAGTTCCTGTACTTGGTCATCTACCTTGAGCTATCCATTCCCACCCTAGCATAATGAGCATGGAGGTGAGTCATAGGTGTGAGGTTTAGGCTAGTTGTAACCTGATCCGTTTGTTTTGAGAGGTTTGAAGTTTAGCCTTTGTTTCCTTTGAGGTGCTAGAGTGCCGTGATGTGCATGCATATTCAAAATTACATTAGATGAATGCTCCAGCTAGTGTCCTCAGTGTGACCAAAGAGGAGATCCTGCCCAAAAATCGCGTTCTTTGGTTGACTTTCTTGATTACTTTTGTTTCAATTTCTTTCACTAGAAGGATTGTTCCTAAAATGCAACCCGGGTAGGTTATTTCTTCTTTCCTTGTGATAACGTTGTCACCCACTCTGACCGTGAATTATTGTGGTTAATTTTGGACCCCAAGAACGGTTCAGTTTTTCCCGGGTGTAATGACAGTTGGTTATCAGCGTGCCATGTGCAGATTTTACCGAGCTCAGAGCTAAGGTCTTTCTCAACTTGCAATTTGTCCTGGTCCGAGGCCAGGAGTGCAGAGTCATCCACTTCCAAGAACAAATTGCAATCACATGCCATGTCATTAACATGAATTAGTTGTAATAGTAGAGGCCCTGGCCTATAGTATGCTTCCTTGAGGAATGCCACAGCTCACTGGGAGGGGGAGGACATCCAGCACCTGTTTTCTCCACTCCAGATAAGATTTCATCCAGTTCACTGATGCTCTACCAATACCGATTGCTTTCAACTTATCAATCACTATTGATTTTAGTTATGTGTCAGGGAATCTTGATAATTTTTTTTCTTACAAAACATTTAAATTATTTATCAAGCCCTGCCCTATAGGGAGCTCACGGTTATCCTTTCTCAATACAAACCCCTGCCGTTCCAATCAACACATTATCTTCTGACCCGCCTTCCCAAGCCCCCCTATTAGATAGACTAGAACGTCTAGAGGTCGGGCCACTACGCGGCCCTCTCAGTTATGTTGTACTGCATAGTTGTGTTCATGTAGTGAGTAAGGAAGGTGTTGATTTGAGCAATGAGTATGAATGATTCATGTGGACAATTGAGTATAAAGGCTTATGTGTCAAGATCAATGGATAGGCAGCTGGGTCATACAGTACATAGGGTGGAGTGAATTGGTCCTTTTATACCCATATATGGAGAACACTGACGGTATCTGTAGGAATAAGTCTGTGATGTAAAAACGGATATGTGCCCATATGGAGATCCTTGTATCTCATAGTCCTTGTCCCCTTTTATGGGCATATTGGTTGGATGGGTGGTTCTACTGAAAAATGTTGTTTTGTACAACTGTAGTGTACATCATGCGAGTACAGTAACGGCAGGAGAAGTAGCCAAGAACTTAGGCAAAGATCTGAGCTATCTGTGTGCGAAGGGTGGAGTCTGTAGAACCAATGTGCTGTTAGACCCTGTCCATGCGAGTTGGGGCCCTTCGGCCTCGGCTTCAATTAGTAGTTGGGATGGGATGGGATGGCATTATAGATAGATAGATAGATAGATAGATAGATAGATAGATAGATAGATAGATAGATAGATAGATAGATAGATAGATAAGCCCCTATCATAGTAGGCACCACGGTGATAAGCTATCCACCGCGGTGTAGTCTTTTTAAGTCATAAACATCTCTCTGTTTTTACTTTCAGACAGATCGGCCCATCACCCCGTTCACTGATTGGTCGATCTAGACCAGTCAGTCACAGTGATAGGACTTCACCGTGACTGACTATGATGGCCTCCACTTGTTTTCTCACTTTAGGTGGATAGTTTATCATCACCTACAATGAATAGCTCTTCACCCTGGACTCTGATAGAGGCTTTAGATAGATAGATAGATAGATAGATAGATAGATAGATCAGAGCAATGTATAACACATCTGCAATATGATTATGACATTAGAAAGTAATTAGATTTAATTTATACTTCGTTGCACCCTGGTTTGCGCAACCCTGGCGTGCAATATAGTATCAAATAAATCAAGTCTTAAGGCCTCTCCATACTTCGACCGAAATGTTCGGTGAGTTGTGTTTTCCGACGTGCTAATTTCCGAACTCTCGTTCGGTCCAATGCTTTTCAGAAGTCCCGAGGGATATAATTTTATGGTAGAAAAGGACCTTTTGACCAAAAACGGCGGTTTCGGTCAAAGTATGGACAGGCCTTTAGTCGGTACACAATAATCTCTAAAAGGGCAGCTGTCAGCCCACCAGTTAAGGATTCTTGGGAGCACTGCCAAAGAGCTGCTGCCAAAGGTCATTGAAACGTAGGCCTATATGCAGTATAAGGAATAAAATTAAAGATTACCCTGAAAGACAGTTACAAAAGTAAGTAAATTAGGCCTACATAATTTGATATAGGTTAATTATAGCTGAGACCAGATTTTCAGAGAACCAACATTATAATAGCATGATTTTATTTACCTCAACTGGACAGGAGCAATGTACGCGTTTCGACCCTGTTGGTCTTTGTCAGCGGGGTCAAAACGCATACGTTGCTCCTGTCCAGTTGAGGTAAATAAAATCAAGTGAAAAGGAGATTCCTTGAGTGCTGGCGACTTCCTCTTTATCTTATGCTATTTTGAGCCGTGCACCAAAAATACTTTATCTAACTTGGAGTGTTGCAGGCTTTCTGCTTTGTTGCAGATTATCTTTCTCTACATTATAATAGCACCCTGACTGTTTGACCTAAATGGAATGGACCCAATTTATATCATTGGTAACACCTGTAAGTACCATACTATTCAATGCCAAAATGGCTGCTGCATGGTAAAAGTTTGCTGTTACTGTTACCGTATTATAAAGACTATAACCACAGTATAGGAATTATTCAGCTATGACCTTCCAAGAGGTCGCGCTGATAAATCACCATTGTGGCTACTGTAGCTTGGGAGAAAACAATCAGTGGATGACTTTTGAAATCCTCCACTGACTTCTGTGTTCACTTGCCATGCCAACAAAGCAGTCGGAGAGTGGTAAGCATAGCTGTATTCACTGATAGGAGTGGGCTTTGAGCTTTGTTGCTTGTTTAAGGAGACTGGAAAGGTGGATTGATTGAGTCTCTGAAGAGCACTGAACCTCAACACAACTTTGTTTGGCAGGGTTAACCATTATAGATGGGTCAAAAATTAATTTACACACACACACGCACACACACACACACACACACACACACACACACACACACACACACACACACACACACACACACACACACACACACACACACACACACACTGTTGGATTTGGATTCTATAAATTCTATCTACACTATCACCACTAGAGGTCAGGATGAGACCAGTCCAAAATTCAGATGCAGCCTACCAGATCCTTGAGTTTGAAGGTCGAAGGATATGAGGCCTATATGATGCACTAGTTTTATAATGTTCATTATCAAGCCCTGTCAATATCAGATAAACAAACAAATGAATAAAGTACTGAAATCTGCTCCAATATCTCATACTACTATCCGATCGTAGATGCATGGAAATATAATCGGTGGATTTCGTATAAATCTTTATCTCTGTAAGTTTTCCCATACTTTTCATTACATTGTTAGTTAGTGGTTCATTTGTTTTTTAAAGCAGGGGTGCAGTGGTATGCTTTATTATATTCCTTCACACGCCAAAGTATAAATTAGGCTGTTCTGCTCCAGTTCCATGTCTGACACCAGTATGACCTTTATTATTATGACAAATTAACTACCATATGTCATATTGAATGTTATGTTATTTCTTATATTTGTTGGGAGTCTGGTGCTACGCACAGGTACTGGACCTGGTGAGACGTAGGAGGAGCCCGGCCAGGAGTCAACCCACAGAGCCCCTGGTCCTTCCACACGCCAGATTGCCCCTCCCAGTCTCAGCAGAGTAGTTCCGGAGCTGCGGAGTGTGTGGCCCTGTCTCTCCCTAATGGGACTGGTCGTGGGTAGTACTGGGACATAAAGTCAGGACTTGATCACTCCGGCTGGGTCACCTGAGAGAGAGGTATGATGTTGCGAGACCCGAAACCCCTATGACCTTGGGCTAAATCACTGAGGATACGTCCCAGGTGCATCCATGCTGCGATGTTTTTTCGTTGTAGTCCTACTTTAGCACCAAGTGCCTCTTGTATCAGCTCTAAGTCTAAAACACCTTAGCAGGACACTGCCAAATAAAGGCCCTTACAGTGTTATTCATAAATGGCTGAATCACACAATTCTTGTACTATGCAACAATTATGCAACACTGCTGTTGGTATCTATAGCACTACACACATACTCCATAGTATGGCTACTGCATATTCTAATTTACTTTCTCAATTCTACAAATACTCTACCACACCTGCCTACCATAATGGCAATTACCATAACACTATTGAAAATCATTTCAAATTGTTATTTTTCTTGCATTTGAGATGTAGAGTTGCATGTTCTAATGTCTTTGGTGGTCTTATGTTACTGCGTAAACATACAGTATAGAGGGAGACCTATTAGCCTAAATTGAATTCCTTCAATGTGGTGATACACTTTCCATCCAAATGATCATTGTACGTTTTCCCCTGGAATGTTTCTGTTGTGTCTGTGCTGGCCCCCACCACCGCCACCATTGGAGAATAACACAGCCTAGACATGCCCTTTGTGCACGTAAGGCTCACACACAGAGGAGAGTACTCAACAAAATGGACAGTGTGAAACCACGGATAGTTCTTCAAGAACACAGTATTTGCTATTGGTAAATACCTCCATTTGATCTTATCCCCTCACCATCAGATTTGTCCTTCCACACTCGGCACCTACTGTAGTGAAGTAGCCTAAAGAATGCACACATGTGACCGCGAGACACTCATCTATGGCATATTTATTATGATCATATGCTAGTTGTATTGTTTGATTAATGGCTTGGTTATGGGTCACTAACCTTCCTATTGCCATTAGTACATTATTAACGACCAAGGAGCAAGAGGAGACGTGCGTGACCGCATATGCACGTGTGTGTGTGTGTGTGTGTGTGTGTGTGTGTGTGTGTGTGTGTGTGTGTGTGTGTGTGTGTGTGTGTGTGTGTGTCTGCATCCGTGTACATGGGCTGCACACAAAAGCATCCAGGGCGGAAATAGACGGAATGGAAATATTGCGATTTTATCTGAAACCAATAAGCACGGGGAAGTGTAGAGCATCTAAAACGGCCACATTTAATACGGTGATTTGTCATGAAGAGCCAGGTGCCACCGGCCTGGGAGGAGAGAGGAGTGAATATATCTGTGTTTGTTGACTCCCCCGGTGCACAAGATGCTACGGGCGTAGTGGATAGAGTCATGTTGCTTTGGAGGAGGAACCACAGAATACAGTGGTCTAAATTATATTATCATTTTGTTTGGTGTGTGGCGACAGTGCTACAGAGTCGTGATATAACTCCCTGCAGGCTTAAAGGAAATAGAATGAGTCCTGTAATACTTGACACTTGTTTTGGGGGCTTTGTTGAAGGAGCTGTGGTTGACCCTGAACTTAAATGTCAAATTCTACAGTGCATACATTTTAGTCAGGAACATTCACGTCTAAGTACATTCAACCATTTATTGCATAAATTAAATACAGTTAATCTTGGCATTAATGGGCTCTGCGTTCGGAGATGTTCCCTGAATTTTGTGCATGCTTTTTGAGCATGTTAAGCAAAACCAGGGAACGCTAATAGCAGTACAATAGCAACATTGACATGTAACTTAGTCAAAATCACAGTATTTGAACGTAACAATACATTGACATGTAACTTAATCAGACAGGTATTTGATCTTAGCCAGACTGATTGTGCAAAGGTGGAGGCTGGGGTGGAGGAGGAGGCAGCGGAGGAGGAGGAGGAGGAGGAGGAGGCAGCAGCGAATGATTCAGAAGCTTCGGAACCAAGCATATAGGTAGAGAAAGCAAGCCATATTTAAAGGAGCCTTCCCTACTGATTGAGAGCTTTGGTTGGAGTATGGCAGTCATGTGACGTAATGACCAGCAGATATGAGAATGAGGGATGAGAACAGAGCTGACTGACAGATGACTCCAGCTGGGCGGGACGACTCCCGTGTCTGCATAAACTAACGCTGAGGCATACATACATACATACATACATACATACATACATACATACATACATACATACATACATACACACATGCATACCGTACATACATACGTATTGGCAACGTGTGACATATACCGGTACTGTAGAACATAGTCTTTTGTAGCAAGGCATGGTTAGTGTGACACAATCACAATTTTCCACTGCAGCGCTGATTGTCTCTTCCTCTGTGCTATATGTCGGGATGTTATTGTGTCAGTTACTGTAAGCAGGAGTGCTTGTTTTGCGCTCCCTTTGAGTGACAGTGGAGACATTGTACTAATGTTGCTAAGCATCACTACACTGGTGTTTGTGCACTAGAATCTCTCCACTCATATAGAAGTGTGTGACTGTGTGTGTATGTGTGTGTGTGTGTGTGTGTGTGTGTGTGTGTGTGCGTGCGTGCGTGCGTGCGTGCGTGCGTGCGTGCGTGCATGCGTGCGTGCGTGTGACGTGCGTGCGTGTGTGTGTGACATGACATGTGATGGTGAGTATAAGGTGGTAGGAGGACAACACTGTATAATGACCCAAGATACACAACTGAGCAGTGAGTGAGCAGTTACTGCCAATTGTGCTCTGCACACACGTCACGCACAAACACGCACACAGACTCACACAGACAGAGAGTAATTTCACAGTGTTTCCAAAACGATAGTCTGCGTAAATATATTTGAATGTCCTACAACCTTTTTAAAAAATTTCAAAATGTGGCAAAATAAAAATGTGGCAAAATAAAAATCTTTAGAAATGTTCAAAACACGTTGTTCCCTGCAATTTACAAAGTACACAAGATATTTTCACAATTACGCAATGAAATAGGCCAGGCTTATTTTTGTAAGTTTGGGTTCGGGAAACACCAAATGTATCTTTTGTGTATTGTTGAGCTGAAAGAATTTGGAATACCTGGTCTAGATTGCTATGAACAACAGCTCGTCAAGCAATGACGAGGTGTAATGCAGGTGGTGGTGTGTGTGTGTGTGTGTGTGTGTGTGTGTGTGTGTGTGTGGGGGCAGAAGAGAAGAGAAGGATGAAGTCAAAGAAAAGTAGATGGGAAGGAAAAAGAAGTGAGATTAAAGCATTAGCTGTTTTTTCATGCTAAGGGGCTTATAGACACCCACATGTGTCCTAGATAGAATGAATTACTCTCTCTCTCTCTCTCTCTCTCTCTCTCTCTCTCTCTCCATTATATACTGTATATAGGTGCCGTTATATGACATGTGCTGTACGACATTGTGTAAGCACATGTTTCTATAATTACAAGTTCAGTAGATAAACGCACGCACGCACCCACACACGTACACACACAGGCACACACACACACACACACACACACACACACACACACACACACACACACACACGCACACACATGCACACGCACACACAGACATCACAGTAGTGTTGTTTTGGTTCCTCTTGCTGTGGTGAGATATTTTTACCCAGTCCTCAGGGTAGCATTGAACTTAACGGGAAGCGAAGGGTTGTCCACTTCGGTTAGTGTGCGTGTGAGCGTGAGTGTGTGCGTGTGCGCACTCGCACGTGTGTGTGTGTGTGTGTGTGTGTGTGTGTGTGTGTGTGTGTGTGTGTGTGTGTGTGTGTGTGTTACCATGCACCCCGCTCCGCTACACCTCTCGCACCCAGCAGCTGTGAGCTCTATGGACACATCTCTGAGGTTCGGCATCTGATTGGCCAAGTGATGGTTAGGCCTCTCATGCAGCTCCTCCAATCAGCATATGGTCTGGGTGTGTGACGATTGGGCACACAGGAGCTGTCACATCATAAGGATGTACATTTTGTTTTGTTATTCTTATTTCGTCCTACTGTTAGTTCAGCAATTGCTGATTAGATGTTAAGATGCTATCAAAGATCCATAGGGCCTCTCAAGTGTTATTATTACTAATGACCAAGTGGGCTTTATGAAGGTCAAGAGCAAAATCGCTAGCATTCAAGTGCTTATGCATCTTTTTTGAAGCAATAAGTCAGCCTCCCGCCCCTTCGCTGGACACAGAAAAGCCCTTAAGTAGAAATTAGGGATGGGAAGATAAGCAATATTATCATTTATCGTGATAAAAAACACTCAAAATAATCGTATTGTGGAGATTTTATTTATTGTGATATCGTCCTCCGTCATGCACTGGGATCAATTCACCTTTTATTTGCCGAGCTGCATATCCGGTACCACTTAAACCCTCTATAATTGGCAAAAGGTACTTATAATATACATACATGATATAGTTTTTTTTTCACTCTCTATCAAATGTCTTTGCCAAAAAATAGCCGATCTACAAGCTCACAACACGCCGTGTTGTGACACGTTGCGAGCTTGTAGATCGGCTATTTTTTGGCAAATGTTCCGCACCAGGTAAATCATTTAAAAAGAAATTCAGAAATAAACAGACTATAGAGGGAGGGAGCCAAGAGCATTTGTATATGCCGATATCTTGTTGCTGCACTGGGACACTCAGTTCCTTCTCTCACGGAAACAGTGCAAACGGTCTCTAAGATATCAGCATACAAGGTCAACCGTCATAAATCAGAAGCAATGCCTATAGCCCCATGCAGTACATCAGATATGGTTACCTCTTTCAATTTTAAATGTATCCAAACTGGTGGGGAACACCTTGGGATAGCATTAAAGCCAGAATTGGACACAATTTTAACTCTGAATGTGTTACCGTTGTTGAGCGGTGCTAACCGCTCCTACGTCTGGCTTTGTCTGTTTGTCCCGTGTCTGTCCTGACTGTGATTGGTCGATTAGTGTCTGTTTTGTACGGCCAGGGTCACAATGGCCAAGCTTCGCGGGACACTTAATGAAGTTAACTCATACATAACACCGCTCACTTCACACTGGGTGTGATTTCTTTTTATAGCATGACACAAATCCTACATCAGTATTAACAGTCAGACATCATCCTTCATCACATCATTCATTGTGTGTGTGTGTGTGTGTGTGTGTGTGTGTGTGTGTGTGTGTGTGTGTGTGTGTGTGTGTGTGTGTGCGTGCGTGCGTGTGTGTGTGCGCACGTGCGTATGCGTATGCATATTGTGTGCACAGCATGGTAAAACATTTAGTTCTGGTTGTTGTTTTGAGTTGAGTTCAAGTGAGAGGTTAAGGTTAGGGATTTTGAGGTTAGGGTTAGGATTGTGATTAAGTTTAAAAATTGTTTCTTTCCAGGATAAAATAATAAACAATAAAATAATGCGCTTTAGGTCCCCACAAAGATTTAATGACAAAAGTGTGTGTGTGTGTGTGTGTGTGTGTGTGTGTGTGTGTGTGTGTGTGTGTGTGTGTGTGTGTGTGTGTGTGTGTGTGTGTGTGTGTGTGTGTGTGTGTGTGTGCGTGCGTGCGTGCGTGCGTGTTAAAGGTATATAAGCCAGGTGGACACCAGTTTTTCCTTGGAGCATCCAGCTGAGTGTCCGTTCTCACACAAACGTTTCTGCTGTGTCAGCATGATTCCTTTTATCAAGGCTTCTAATAACGCCGCTCATCAACAAAGAACCTTCAAAAGAGCTTAGTTTGAAGGTTGCTTGGTCATGAAAAAAAAGGCATTGAAAATGGTAGCGTTTGGAAAAACTGTTCAAAAAGCTTTTCTAGGGATGAACTTTTCTTTGCAGAGGCCTTTGAAGTTGACCTCACATGTTCAAACTTTTCAATCTGAACGCTGTTTTTATATTATTAAATTATATACCGGTATGACCGATCAGGTAAAGCCTAGTTTATACTTAAAGGGAAAATCCAGACCAAACCATATCCCCCCTATTCATTTTTCTTTTAATATACCACAATGCCTTGTTGTGTATATACTGGCTGTAATAATTCCAGGACAAAGCCTTCTTTGCGCTACAGAAGCGCATTAACCGGAAATCTCGCAATACGCTAGAATCTTGCTTTGGAAACAGCGTCATCCTTTCAAGCCCGTTTCTCATCCGGGTCAATATGTATGTGGTGGACTATCCACACTTCGGGTGGTATTTTATAGTTAACTATAAATATACGATTCATAAAGAAAAAAGTAACTTTGGATCGCCCGAAATTTTGGGAGAGTCGCACCAGCCCCATTTAAGCTGTGAGGAGTGGTCTCGGATGAAAACTCGTATGAGGAGCAATAATAACAGAAATCCACCAAACCAGGTAGGAACATTTATGAAAACATACACATTCAGGGGGGATTTGTTTTCGTCTGGATTTCCTCTTTAATGACGCACACCAAAAATATCCAACCTAAAAACTCCCAGCGTGCCCCACCTGGCTGTGAGTCCCTGCGACACATCGTGAACTTGTAAATCTGCTATTTTCCTCACGTACACAACGCTGTCGTATGACGGAGCATAAATTAGGCTTAAGACGTATTCCTAAGAACTCAAAGACGGTATTAGCGGTTCATTTCTTCTTTTGCGGAGGAGTGTGATAAAGCAAGCACAGTCATAATCATCTCTAACACCCCCCGTAGTTTAATAAGTTCTGTATTTAGAGCCATTATAGGGACCTGTGTATCCATTTCTCCCATACTCCTCCGCTCTGGTCTCTAATAGCCTGGATCACCACCGCTTTAATAGACTCATCCATCTCCACTGTTTATTCACGAATTCACACACACACACACACACACACACACACACACACACACACACACACACACACACACACACACACACACACACACACACACACACACACTCTCCTCCGTCTCTCTCTCTCTCCTCACATTACCTCCATCTTTCTCGCTCATGGGCAATTACACAAACAAATGCAGTTTGTTTTCCACAGAGTCTGCCTGAGCCAGAATGAATGGATTTATCAGGCCATTACATTTTTAGTTTAAGGTCAGTTGTCATAATATATTATCGGCCTCGGAAAAGGTGAAGTTGCGGTGTCACTCCTTCAATTTGCGCGCTTGATTTGCCATGCAGATTTATGTAAATGCCTGCACGCAGAGCTGAACTCCGATTGGCTGCTGCTGTGTGACATCCCCCCACAGAGCGGATTCTGAGCCTATAAACCCAGATTTGCATAACTTGACAGCAAAGCAAAAGGGGGAGGAACCCGAGCGGGGCCTAATTCTGGTGGACTGACGTCGCAGGGGCTGTGGTCATCAAGCCCCTTCTTACGCAGCCCACGCATGACGCACAAAAAGGCGTCGCTCGGGCTGCTATAGCGTTGAGTCACGACTAAATCCCTTTCATTTATTTTGAAGGGCGAATGAAGGACAACGCCAAAGCATTTAGCAAAAATGTGAAATATATAGGCCTATATTTAAATATTCTGTCCATAGCAAATAGAGAATCCAATTTGAGGTACTGGTATTTGCACTGTGTATTGGTGTCTCTCGTAAGCTGGGATACTATTTGTGCTGAACAGCATGGGCCCTCGGCTGTGTTATTTTGCCAAATCCAGGCACGTACATGCACACATAGACATGAAAGGGGGCTTGAGCCCCTGCCCTTTTATCCGTCTGTAAAAAGTGCCCTCTCCAGACCACGAATGCACTTTTCACTATGGTGAAAGCAATGCAAAAGCCCTCTTTTCGTGCCATACATGAAGGCAGCATTCAAGGGAAATGCCTTGTTCAAACTTTCCTGAACTTGAATGCATCATCTTATGTTGAAAGAATTGCCCTCTCTGTGTAGAAATCCATGCCGTTATGCCGCATCTCCAGTATTGCCTTTTTTATGCTTAGTTTTGTGTGGTATCAAGTACTGAAAATATCCGACCTCCAAGCTCACAACGGTGAGCTTGGAGGTCTGCTATTTTCAATATTTTCACCAAAAGGCCCTTTTGGAAATTTCAGCCCCTGCCTCTCTAACATTCTCTGCACGTCCCTGGCCAAATCCTTTCGATTTAACTCCGAGTCAATAAAATACTGCAGCCCAGTGGGCCGGTGACACAAGCAGCAATATTTTGCCAGCTTCCTATTCTCCCCTAAAATACAATAGAGAAAACATTTTGTTAATGTTATTCCCCGAGTAAACTCTTAGATGCGCAAAACAAACTCCATTCCCTGGCTGTACGCCATGTCGGTAAGTGAGTGTACATGCTGTTCATTGATTATCTGCCATTTCCCTAAAACAGCCTGCCAGGCATATAGACAAGCCCTGAATTGGCTGAGATCGCACACTCACAGACACACAAACACAACACACAGAGCACTAGTGGACAGACACGCATACACGCATTCACCCCACATGCATGCATACTGCTCTGGGTGGGTTTGGGGCCGGGCGGCAGTGTCACTGATGAAATGGTTTACTATTATTGTTAAGTGATGACGAGGACAGTGCTGCCTCACATCACATCCCTCAACTTTCAACCCTCTCTGCCACCTTCTGCTAACACATCATCCCCCCCACCACACACACACACACACACACACACACACACACACACACACACACACACACACACACACACACGTCCCCCTCGCTCCCTTTTACATCCCCCGTGTTTGCCTTCGTACTTGATTCCCTGTGGAGAGGAAAATTCCTCTTATCAGTCCCAAACAGACGCAGCCAGAGCAGAACGTGCGTGCGTGCGTGTGCGTGCGCGCGCGTGTGTGTTGATAATCCCTTGCCTGTAGCTTTTATTAGCTCAGCACTAGCCCACTTTTTGGGTGCTTGATGCTGACTCTGGGGCTTATTACAGAAAGAGCAGCTTTTCTCTTTGCATAACCGACGCTGTCGGGCGGAAGCCTTGTATGTCCAGTGTTCATTTTGTCGACTAAGACTTAAGACTAAAAGACTACAAGAGTTTTATATTTTGTCGATAAGACTGGACTCGACTAAAACTATAGAAGAAGACTAAGACTATTATGTGTGTTATTCAAACGACTAAGACTAAATCTAAGTCTAAGACTAATGGCTGTAAACATTAACACTGCTATGCAATGACTTGTCCAGAATGATGTGGTTATATTTAGCCTAAAAAACGTATCCTAAAAGACGAAGACTAATCCTAAAAGACTAAGAATAAGACTAAAATGTTTTGATATTTAGTCGACTAAGACTAGACTAGACAAAAACAATTTCAGAAGACTAAGACAGGACTAAGACTAAATGGTGTGTTATTCAAAAGACTAAGACTGAGACTAAATCAAAATTTGCTGAAAAAATTTACAAAACCATTCCTTTTTTTTTTTTTTTTTTTAATGAAAATAGTGAAAATTTACGTTTTATATAAGCTTATGAACTCACAACGCTTGTGAGGTTGTGAGCTTGTATATACGTCATTTTCACTACTTGTGCGCGACATTCTTGTATGATGAAGGTAAAAAAAAGGTTGAAGTATTGACTTGATAAGAAAGGTTATCCAATATTAAAAGCCGCACCTGTGTGAAGTGAGGGGGTGCTCACTTTGCATGGTATCAAACACGACACACATGCATATCTCCTTGTATGGGCCGTTATGTCCGTCACGTTAGTTACCTCCATACGTGGAGTTCCGTGCTCATACGGACATTCTGTACACATACATACATACATACATACATACATACATACATACATACATACATACATACATACATACATACATACACACAAAGCCAGGCGTAGGAGCGGTTAGCAACGCAAAAAAACAAAACAACAACCATACAAGGAGATGCAGCTATGGGGCTGTTAAGTATGACATCATTTTGTAGGCAGAGGAGAATTTCTGCCCCCAGTTTCCGTGAATCTTTTTACTATTTTTACTATTTACACATTTTTCTTCTCTTTGTTGTTGAAAGGAAAGTGTTAGAATTATACTTTAGTCGTTATTTTTGTCTCGGTTCTGTTGAAATAGCAAGGGACAGAAAATGCTCTGGGGGCAGAGTTCTCCTCTGCCTACAAAATGATGTCACGGCTTAAAAGCCCCATACCCAAACATGTCTGTACCCATATACAGTATGGGCACAAAAGGGGGCATGCCCATATGGGCATATACTGATGACCCTGATCAGGGAGGGATCTCCATATATGGGCATATCAGTCGGATCGGCGGTGCAACATGGTTAAATGCTAAAATGCCAAAATAGTGAATACAATGCCATTTCATGAATGATGAATTCATGAATACTGAAGATGAATAAAAGCTATATGGCTCTCTCTCTCTGTGTGTGTGTGTGTGTGTGTGTGTGTGTGTGTGTGTGTGTGTGTGTGTGTGTGTGTGTGTGTGTGTGTGTGTGTGTGTGTGTGTGTGTGTGTGTGTGTTGCATTAGTGTTGGAGGCTAGCTATGACTCACTGAGTGTCTCAGTGTGTTAGTATCAGTTCTGCTCATTTTGTTTACTAGGTTCTTCTGTGTGTGTGTGTGTGTGTGTGTGTGTGTGTGTGTGTGTGTGTGTGTGTGTGTGTGTGTGTGTGTGTGTGTGTGTGTGTGTGTGTGTGTGCGCGCGCGTGCGCGCGTGTTTGTGTGTGTGTGTGTGTGTGTGTGTGTGTGTGTGTGTGTGTGTGTGTGTGTGTGTGTGTGTGTGTGTGTGTGTGTGTGTGAGAGAGAGAGAGAGAGAGCAAAACAACATAAAATGTATGTATTATGACATGATATTAAAAAACAGAAACGTTTCACTTGTCAATGTCATCAAACCTAGATGCTTCACTTCACACTCCCCCTCTCCCTGCGTGTGTTTGTGCATGTATATGTGTGTGTGTGTGTGTGTGCGTGTGCGTGTGTGTGTGCGCGCGCGTGCGCGTGTGTGTGTGTGTGTGTGTGTGTGCGTGTGTGCGCGTGCGTGCGTGCGTGCGTGCGCGTGTGTGTGTGTGTGTGTGTGTGTGTGTGTGTGTGTGTGTGTGTGGGGGGGTGGGGGGGGGGGGTGTGTGGGGGTGTGTGTGTGTGTGTGTGTGTAACAGCATAACTGGACAAAATTGAGAAAGCGAAAAAACTCTACCCGCTGTAGTTGCCATAGTAACGGCTGATTCGCCGCATCTGGCAAATTATAGGTTGTATTGAAGGGCGAAAGGGCCTGTGTATGGCTGTGTGTGTGTGTGTGTGTGTGTGTGTGTGTGTGTGTGTGTGTGTGTGTGTGTGTGTGTGTGTGTGTGTGTGTGTGTGTGTGTGTGTGTGTGTGCGTGCGACGTGCGTGCGTGCGTGCGTGCGTGCGTGCGTGCGTGTGTGGAGAGAGAGAGAGAGAGAGAGAGAGAGAGAGAGAGAGAGAGAGAGATAGAAGTACCTCTCCTACAAAAGATGACTTGCTAGTGAAAATGGAAAATAGAAAATGATAATCAATGATCACTGTTTGTGCCAATCAATATCAGCAGAGATTATGCTCTCTCTCTCTCTCTCTCAGGCATACAATTGTGCACACACACACACACACACACACACACACACACACACACACACACACACACACACACACACACACACACACACACACATGCATACCGACTGTCACTCAGTCACTCACTCACAAACAGATAATCCAGGCCATTAATGATGTAGTTATTAGACTCTAAATCTCCCATTCAGATGCTGGCAGCAGCAATTTAATAACGTTGTTGTGAACCAAATGAAATCTCTGAAAGAGAGAGAGAGAGAGAGGCTGGAGAGAGAGAGAGATTTTATTGCAATGACCTCTCGTCTTGTCACCAATGGCGGATTCACAGTACAAGGGGGTGAAAGCCATTGTGAGTCACTGTGAGTCACTCAGACAGTGTCTCCCTCCCTCTCTCAATTTCATGCTTTATTGGCATGAGAACACATACATTTACATTGCCAAAGCAAAGGTGGAACAATACAATCAAAACAAAATAATGTATGTACAATTATAAAGGAATAAACATAATGTATAAACAGAGCTGTTATACATTGCATCTCTCTCGCTCTCTCTCTCTCTCTCGCTCTCAATTCAATTCAATTTCAAAAGCTTTATTGTCATGATAAAAAAAGTCTTACATTGCCAAAGCATACATACATAAAACAAATCATATTGGACACAACGAAACAATAAACATCCTAACAATAATGACAATAATAATGAAAACAAGTGAATAACAAACAATGATACAAAGATAACAGTAATATGCAGCTCTCTCTCTCTCTCTCTCTCTCTCTCTCTCTCTCTCTCTCTCTCTCTCTCTCTCTCTCTCTCTCTCCTCTTTTTCAGTTACATGAAGCCAGTAAAGAGAGAGGAGGTCAAGGGGAAACAGTTGTTCTCTTCCAGTAATCAGGGCAGCGCTGGACCACGGTGTACCAACGGTAATTAAGATGAATCAGAGTGCAGTGTAGTGAGTGTACATACCGTAAACACACATGTGCAAGAGAGACTTATGGGAACATCTAGGATGCATGGACCTGTTTCTTAGTAGTGATTGGTCTGTAGTAACGTCGCTGTCGGGTGAAAACCTTGTATGTCCAAAACCGTTTGTTTTGTATTTATCTTTTATTTTTATTTTATTTTTTATGTTTTTAACAGGTGAAAACAGTAGATCTACAAGCATATTGTGTGCTTGTAGATCTGCTGTTTTCACTACTTTTGTGCGACGGCCTTGTCTGATGAAGCAGGACTTTACTTCACAGAAAAACATAGAAATGTGAAACTTGGAGATACAAGGTTTTGGCCCGACAGTGACGATAAAACAAAAACATCTAGTTCCATTCTGTTATAAAGGTATCAAAAAAGTGCAATGATGAGGTGGGGAACTCAGAAAGGATCCAAGGCAGCTCTGTTCAGTTCAAAGTAGGAATTGGTTTATTTAAATGACCAACGACCAACGTTTCGGCCTAGTGTGGCCTTCATCAGGGTCCGCTAACAATGACAGTGACAGACGTCATTAAAAATAGTGTATAAAGACTTCACCACTTAGTGATTAGTATACACTAGTAAGACGCCTCAGGGCGACATGCGACCTTGCCCTAAAGGGCGAGGTTGTGCCAATTCTTGGCTATCTGGCCAGTGACAGTTACCCAACAGTGGCTGTTGAGATTGGCAGAACATGCCCATATATGGGCATTACCAAATATGGGCATTCCCAGATATGCCCTTAATATTGATGACACTGGGACAGGGATCTCCATATATGGGCATAAAACGGACAAGGACGTAATTAATTTGCAAGTATGATCTAGGAATGCCCATATATGGGCATGTTCTGACATCACATTGTTGACTATATATGGGCATAAAATATATGGGCATAAAAGGGACATCAAGCCAGAGCGTGATGTCAGAGCAGCAACACCAAGATAAAATACATCAGGTTGGACTCAGAAGTAATTGCGACCGAAGGTCGCATTTACCCTGAAAAACCTTGTCGCTTGAGTGACCTTCCTTCCTTCCTTCCTTCTGTAACCTTCCTTCTGTACAGGAAGTATGATTCATTCTGTACCACATCTCCATGTTTAGGCAAACTCCACACAGAAAGGCCCTATCGCCAACCCCACCTAGGGTGTGGGCGATAGGGCCTTTCTGTGTGGAGTTTGCATGTTCTCCCCGTGTCTCCTAGGGTTGATACCCTCACAAAAACATGAACAAACTCCCCCCAGAATGACAACAATTAGAATCGTCAGAGAAACGCTGTGGTTGGCCAGATGGTCAAGAATTGGCACGACCTCGCCCTTTAGGGCGAGGTCGCATGTCACCCTGAGGTCGCATATCACCCTCAGGTGTCTTACTAGTTTATTACTGTTTTTTGAGTAACTTGCCCAGCACTGGTCTAGGTCAACTATTCCTTTGGTGCCTGTTTTAGGTGTTTAAATTCATTAGATCTGTCAGGCACCAAACAAGATAGGACCCAAAAGCAGGACAGAGGCAGGAACCAGGTTTAACAGGTTTTAATCAGATAAGGAGCAGGCAAGGGCAGAGTTAAAGGGGAAGCAGGGGTCAGAGTTCCGGGGGGGTCAGTCAGCGTGGCGTCAGGTTCAGAGGGGTTAGGCTTAGGCGTTATCCGTGGGTTCGATCCAGGTCCAAAACACAGGCGGTCTGTCCAAACAAGCAGAGATACAAAGGAGTTAGGCAAGGGAAAATCCAGGTACAGGCAAGGTTTCAAAGCAGGTAGATATACAGTATAGTCAGGTTTAAAGCTTGCTAACCGAGAGCTAAACTGGTCTGATCTGCAGGCAGGGAACAATGGCACGAGTGAGCCATTAAATACTGTGGCTCCTCCTCAGTGGAACCAGGTGCAGGTGTGGACACAGGTGTGCTTGAGCTCTGACGGGTGTGGGCGTGACAGGAGCCCCCCCTCCCACGGACGCCTCCTGGCGTCCTCCGAGGTTGGTCTGGATGCTGCTGATGGAAATCACGGATGAGGGAGGCATCCAAGATGTCACGGGTAGGAACCCAGCACCGCTCTTCCGGACCATAGCCCTCCCAATCCACCAGGTACTGAACACCTCTACCCCGCAGCCTGGACTTAAGGAGCCGACGTACAGTGTACGCCGGCGAGCCGTCAATAGAGCGGGGCGGAGGAGGCAGCGGGGTGGGGGGGGACAGGGGGCTCGTGACCAACGGCTTGACACGGGAAACGTGGAAGGTAGGGTGGATGCGCATGGTCCGGGGCAGCTTGAGACGAAGAGCAGAGCGATTAATAACCTTCCCAATGGGGAAAGGCCCAATGAAACGGGGTGCCAATTTACGGGACTCAACTCGGAGAGGAAGGTCTTTTGTAGACAACCACACTTTCTGCCCAGGACGGTAGCCAGGCGCCGGCACACGGTGACGGTCAGCGTGATGCTGGTATCGGGAGACAGTGCGGAGCAGCTGGGAACGGGCTCTCTTCCAAGTCCGCCTACAGCGACGCACAAACTCTTGGGCAGAGGGAACTGAGACCTCCTTCTCTTGGTCAGGGAACAAAGGTGGCTGATACCCCAGAGCACATTGGAAAGGTGACAGGCCAGTAGCAGATGTGGGCAACGAGTTATGGGCATATTCCACCCATAACAATTTTCGGCTCCAGGTGGACGGGTTGTCAGAGGTCAGACAGCGCAGAGTGGTTTCCATCTCTTGGTTCATCCTTTCCGTTTGACCATTAGACTCTGGGTGAAAACCAGATGAGAGGCTGACCGAGGCACCAACCAAGGAGCAGAAGGCTCTCCAGAACCCAGAGGTGAACTGGGGTCCCCGGTCCGAAACCACGTCGAGTGGAAACCCATGAGGACGAACCACATGCTGAACCAAAAGCTCAGCAGTTTCCTTGGCGGTGGGAAGTTTGGGAAGGGCAACGAAGTGGGCAGACTTAGAGAACCGGTCCACTATAGTGAGAATGGCTGTGTAGCCGTCTGACGGTGGAAGACCAGTGACAAAGTCCAATGAGATGTGGGACCAAGGCCGGTGTGGGACAGGAAGTGGTAGCAGAAGGCCAGACGGGGGCTGGCGAGAAGTCTTATTCCGGGCACATACCGGGCAGGCTGCAACGAATGACTCAACGTCTTTCCTCATGGTGGGCCACCAGAAATGTTGTTTCAGAAAATGAAGGGTGCGCTTCATACCAGGGTGGCAGGCGAGATTAGACGAATGACCCCACTGTAGCACCTGAGGCCTAACAGGATCCGGCACAAACAAGCGATTTGGGGGGCCATTCCCAGGATCCGGGTGCTGGCGTTGAGCACTACGAACCTCTGCCTCCACCTTCCAAGTCAGGGCTCCTATTATGTAGTCGGAAGGAAGGATGGGCTCAGGATTGGGGTTCCCCGGACTGGGGCTGAAAATGCGAGACAAAGCATCAGGTTTTGTGTTCTTGGATCCAGGACGATAAGACAGAGTGAAGTTGAACCTGGAGAAGAACAAAGCCCACCGGGCCTGGCGGGAGTTGAGCCGTTTAGCTGTTTTAATATACTCCAGGTTCTTGTGATCCGTCCAGACAATGAACGGTTGTTCAGCACCCTCCAGCCAATGTCGCCACTCTTCAAGGGCCAACTTCACGGCCAACAGTTCCCTATTTCCAATGTCATAGTTCCTCTCCGCAGGGTCAAGTTTACTAGAGAAAAAGGCACAGGGATGGATTCTGTGGTCTTCAGAGGAGCGCTGAGATAGCACTGCTCCTACTCCCACATCAGAAGCGTCCACTTCAACAATGAATTGGCGGTTCGGCTCAGGGTGGATCAGGACAGGGGCTGACGTGAACCGGGTCTTGAGGTACTGGAACGCCTTCTCTGCGTCCAGTGACCAGACAAATGGCACTTTGGAGGAGGTGAGGGCGGTGAGGGGGGCCGCCAAGGTGCTGTAGTTCCGCACAAAACCCCTATAGAAGTTAGCGAAACCAAGGAAACCCTGAAGAGCCTTCCGGGTTGTGGGCTGCGGCCACTCGACCACCGCTCTAATCTTCTCTGGGTCCATACGGATGCTGTCAGCAGAAAGAATGTAGCCCAGGAAAGGGACAGTAGTCTGGTGGAAAGCACACTTCTCTGCTTTCACATAGAGGCGATTCTCAAGAAGGCGCTGGAGCACCTGTCTCACATGACGATTGTGGTCTTGCTGGGTACAGGAGAAGATCAAGATGTCGTCCAAATAAACAAAGACAAACCGATTTAACATGTCACGGAGAACATCGTTGACAAGAGCTTGAAAGACAGCCGGGGCATTAGTAAGGCCAAAAGGCATGACAAGGTATTCATAGTGGCCACTAGGGGTGTTGAAAGCAGTCTTCCACTCGTCACCTTCTCGGATCCTGACCAAGTGGTAAGCATTGCGAAGGTCAAGCTTTGTGAAGATAGAGGCTTTCTGGACACGCTCAAAAGCAGAAGAGATGAGAGGCAGTGGGTAGCGGTTCTTGACGGTGATGTCATTCAAGCCCCGATAATCAATACAGGGCCGTAAACCTCCGTCCTTCTTCTCCACAAAGAAGAACCCAGCTCCAGCGGGTGAGGAAGAGGGGCGGATGATTCCCGAGGCTAGTGACTCTGATATGTACTTCTCCATGGCATCGGTCTCAGGGGCTGAAAGCGAGTACAGGCGACCACGAGGGGGAGAAGTATCAGGCATCAGGTTGATGGGACAGTCATAAGGGCGATGTGGGGGTAAAGACATGGCCCGAGTCTTGTTGAAAACCTCCTTTATGTCCCAGTAATCAGGCGGAACCCCTGACAGGTCTGGGGAGTAATTAGACAGAGCAGAATCAGGGGGGAGTGGGGGTTGAGCTGACCTCAGGCAGTTAGCGAGACAATACTGCCCCCAGGAGGTAATCTTGCCACATGACCAGTCTATGGAGGGGTTATGCAAAGCTAACCAGGGACGTCCTAGAATGACTGGGACATGAGGCGAATTAATAAGGTGCAGTGAAATAGTCTCACAGTGGTTGCCTGATACACGGAGCTTAATAGGAACTGTTGACTGAGTAACCAAACCAATAGACTTGCCATCTAGGGCTCTGGCTTGACAGGGTTTATCAACAGAAGTGACAGGAATGTTTAACTGTTGAGCTAAAGTGGCATCAATCAAATTAGCATCTGCACCAGAATCAATTAAAGCCTGGGTTTCCAATTGAGAGTCATTGCAACAAATAATAACAGGCTGGAACTTCGTAGGGGAGTTAGGGAAATGAAAATTGCTCACCAATAATTCCCTGGCTACTGGTGAGCGTTGTCTTTTGCCGGACAGGATGACACAATGTGGCCCGGACGGCCACAATAGAGACAGGCTTTCTCCCGGAACCGCTTCTGGCGCTCCTCATCACTTAAACGAGCCCGTCCAATCTCCATGGGCTCGGCTCCAGAAGGAGCTGGGGGTGGGGGCATGGCGATGACGCGGACGGCACCGGCGAATGACGGACCCGCCCCTGCGAAGTTGCTGGGAACGCGGAAGGAGCGCTCTCTGCGCCGCTCACGGAGGCGCTCGTCAATCTTCACCGCCAGCTTCATGAGAGAATGTAGGTCATCGACGTCATCCCGAGTGGCGAGTTCGTCCCGCAATTCGGGCGAGAGACCATGGTGGTAAGCGGTGAGCAGAGCATCTCCATTCCATTTCGTGCCGGCTGCCAAGGTGAGGAACTCAATATTGTAAGTTGTCACATCGCGTTTACCTTGACGAACAGCATAAAGCCTCCGAGCAGCCGTCTGACCAGAACCTGGATGGTCAAAGACACGCTTGAACTCTGCCATAAACCCATCATAAGTCCGTTCGGACAAAGGAAGAAGACTCAGGTGGGCGACAGCCCAGTTCAGTGGGCTGTCAACAAGGAGGTTCATAATGAACGCCAATTTGTTTTGATCAGAGGAGTAACGAGAAGGCTGAGCAACAAAAGTGAACTCACACTGGACCATGAACTGACGAAAACCTCCAGGATCACCGGAGTATTTAGCAGGAGTGGGAATATTCGGTTCACAGCTGGGCCGCGGCTCGGAGTTAGAAGGCACGAGCGGCGTTGCCAAGGCAGGTGGGTTTGCTGAGGCTGGTGGCTGGGTAGGCTGGGCTTGGTGAGCAGCAAGTAACTGGTTAACAGCAGCATTTAGATTAAAGATGGCAGCTTGCATTTCCTTGAGGTCGTGGTCGTGTTTACCCAGCAGTTGGCCTTGTAAGTCCAGGGCGGACGGATTAGAGTCGGGACTGCCTGCTGAGTCCATGTCTGGCCTGCAGATCTGTCAGGCACCAAACAAGATAGGACCCAAAAGCAGGACAGAGGCAGGAACCAGGTTTAACAGGTTTTAATCAGATAAGGAGCAGGCAAGGGCAGAGTTAAAGGGGAAGCAGGGGTCAGAGTTCCGGGGGGGTCAGTCAGCGTGGCGTCAGGTTCAGAGGGGTTAGGCTTAGGCGTTATCCGTGGGTTCGATCCAGGTCCAAAACACAGGCGGTCTGTCCAAACAAGCAGAGATACAAAGGAGTTAGGCAAGGGAAAATCCAGGTACAGGCAAGGTTTCAAAGCAGGTAGATATACAGTATAGTCAGGTTTAAAGCTTGCTAACCGAGAGCTAAACTGGTCTGATCTGCAGGCAGGGAACAATGGCACGAGTGAGCCATTAAATACTGTGGCTCCTCCTCAGTGGAACCAGGTGCAGGTGTGGACACAGGTGTGCTTGAGCTCTGACGGGTGTGGGCGTGACAAGATCAGTGGTTCTCAAAGTGGATTCCAGGGAATCTGTGAGTTCCTTTATGGGGGTCTAAATTGACCCATACAAGTCTGTAACTCTGACAGTGTACAAAATGGAACCAAATGATTTGGTTCCATTTGTACAGAGTGTATAGAACCAGTCACAGGCTTGGTTCATTTGGTTCTATTTGTACGCTGTCAGAGTTACAGGCTTGTATGGGTCAATTTAGACCCATGTACAAGTTTAGTTCCAAATGCTCCCGCTAGGTTACATCGCAAAATGGGATTGAGATGTAACGGGTAGGGAGTGGACGATGAGAATTTCATATCAAGATTATTGTGACAAAAGAAATCATGATTTACGATCTTATCGCGATAATCAAAATCCATGGGGTGGAACATTTGCCAAAAAATAGCCGATCTACAAGCTTGTAGATCGGCTATTGTTTGGCAAAGACGTTTCATAGAGAGTGAAAAAAGACTGTATCAAGTACGTATATTATAAGTACCAATTCTAGAGGGTTTAAGTCAGGGGTCGGCAACCCAAAATGTTGAAAGAGCCATATCGGACCAAAAAAACGGAGCCGCACAAAATTAAAAGCCTTATAAGCCTTATAATGCAGGCAACACATGCTGTAAGTGTCTATATTAGCTATATAAGCCTACTATCAAAATCAAAATACAAATACATAATGAGCATTCATGATTAAATGTTTATTTTCCCTGCTGGAGAGAACGCACCACGAGACTACTCTGCTGTACGATGGTGCTTTAAGTTTAACTTCCGGGTTGCTGACCCCCGGTTGGGATATGCAGCTCGGCAAATAAAAGGTGAATTGATCCCATGTGCACGATATCACGACTAAATTAAATCTCCACGATACGATTATTATCGATAATATCGCATATCGTCCCATCCCTAGTAACGGATGAGTGGGACTCGAACCCGGGGACGGGACACGGCTAAGCGGACAGCAGGGTGGATCAGGGTGGATGTGTTGCTGGCTGTGAGCAGTGTGTGCTGCTCTGTACTGTAAATCACACAGGTAAATGGTCTGTGCTTAAGCCTTAACCACGCGCCATTAGGGTGTCATGTCCTGCTGTCAGCGCATTGTTTATAGGCAACATTACGCTATTTATACACACACACACACACACACACACACACACACACACACACACACACACACACACACACACACACACACACACACACACACACACACACACACAATGGCATTTTGGTGTGTGTGTGTGTGTGTGTGTGTGTGTGTGTGTGTGTGTGTGTGTGTGTGTGTGTGTGTGTGTGGGGGGGGGGGGGGGGGGGGTGTTCAGAGTACATTCTCTACCCAGCAAATCCTCTTTCCTTCAATATCACCTCACCTATTGTCGATGTCGGGTGGAAACCTTGTATGTCCAAAACCGTTTGTTTACGAAAGAACGTGCAAATTTGAAACTTGGAGATACAAGGTTTCTGCTGGACAGAGACGATATATCATCTTACCTCTCTCTTCCATTAACTCCGTTGCTCTATCATCCCTTCACCTGACAACGTATATATCTCTTTGCCCCCCACAGGCCGGGTTTGTGTAGGATCCTCTATATTTCTCTCTCTCTTCCCCACTTCCACCACACTGAAGAAGACATTGACATCTCTATACTCACCGTACTAGCAACTGACTGAGGAAAGCGGGAGAGAGGACAGAGAGAGAGAGAGAGAGAGAGAGAGAGAGAGAGAGAGAGAGAGAGAGAAGGAAAAGGAAAAGGAAGGGGAAGGGGAACGGGAAGGGGAAGGGGAAGAGGAGAAGGAAAAGGAGAAGGACAAGACAGAATATAAGAGAGAGAGGTTGTGTGGTATGTGTATGTTGGTGTCAGTAAATATGAAAGGAGAGACTAAGAAAGAGACACGTAGATAGAGAAAGAGAGAGAGAGAGAGAGAGAGAGAGAGAGAGAGAGAGAGAGAGAGAGAGAGAGAGAACGGTGTAGAGAGAGAGAGAGAGAGAGAGAGAGGTGCGTGCGAGAGGAACCATTAAAGGCTTGTACTATAAATCTCTGACAACGTGTGTGTGCGTGTGCAGATAACGGAAGGATGTCTCCCTCTATTCTCCCTCCGTCACCATGATGCATGCTTCCCTTTCTTCTAACCGTGAAATATTAGAGGGCTTGGAAGGGGGGGGCTGGGGGGTAGAGGGGGTCGGACGCTGTCATCTAGGCCCACCGCGTGTGGCCAAATGTGCTGGGCAATTCCTCAGCCCTTATCAGCGTTCACATGAGGTATTGTGGCAGGGGACTTACGGCCGCCTGAGAACACAACGTTGGTGTCGGGTGGAAACCCTGTATGCCTGAACCCGTTTGTTTTGTATATTATCGTTTTAAAAACGATTTAAACTGGTGAAAATAGACGATCTACAAGCACTACTGCTTGTAGATCGGCTATTTTCACCAGTGTTGTGTGACAGTCTGTGTGATATGGAGCAGGGCTTTGCTTTACGAAAAGCGTACAAATTTGAAACTTGGAGATATGAGGTTTCTGCCCGACATTGGCCGAGTTTCCCAAAGCGATTTTAGCCCATCGTAGCTCACGCATGGTCGTAGAGACCGAGCCCCGACCGGCCGACCGCCATGTTCCCATGTTGACATGGGTTCAGGAAGAGCAACTTATTTAGCCCCTACCCTACCACTACACCATCCTTCAGATTTCACAAAGTGTTTAATAAAGTCTCACTCCTGTCTAAATACGGTACGGCATTCTATAATTACCCGTATCCTCCATGTTCTTAATAAGAAGCCTTTTTATCCGATCGCGTTCTTTTTTCCCATGTATTTCCTGCCGTTCCCCATGTGCATCAACCCCATTGAGATTAACATACAGTGATCGGATAAAAAGGCTTCTTATTAAAGAACACAGAGGATACGGGTAATTATAGAAAGCTGTACCGTATTTAGTCAGGTGTAAGACTTTATTAAAGTGATCCCTGACTAATACGACAAATATGTCTTAATACATTATAATTGTCCTCTATAACTACAATGTAAAATTAAAAACACCTTAAATATTTTATTTCTTCTAGAAATAGCTAATCTTTCACTCAGTAGGGGAAATGCCTGTCGCAAGTTGATGATGTCATAAATGTCATGTGTCATTTTTATGGCATGCATGTGCAAAAACACAAAACACAAAAACATTTAAAATATTGATTTGATGCTCATATTAACCATACGAAGTATTAAGTTTGTTTTTATTTTCACATGCATGCCATAAATTCCATAGGGATAGATCACACTTGACATTTATGACATCATCAACTTGCGACGGGCATTTCCCCTACTGAGTGAAAGATTAGCTATTTCTAGAATAAATAAAATAATTGAGGTGTTTTTAATTTTACATTGTAGTTATAGAGGACAATTATAATGTATTAAGGCATATTTGTCGTATTAGTCAGGGATCACTTTAAGTACTTTGTTTGTGAAATCTGAATGTTGGTGTAAAACACCCGAAAACATACAAAGTCTACAAAGTAAAATGTTAAAAGGAGAATTCTGTGGTAAATCGCCTTTTTAACTCTTTGTCTTGTTATTTAGTCTTTAAAAAACTGGTGTATTTTTTTATCCAAAAAAGCATTCTTGTCAATTTCGGCCAAGCCGCGAGAGGCTTGTATACAGCTCACAACGGCAGACTTGGGGTCTTAAGCAAATCCGCTTATTTACATCCTTTAAAATCCACTTTCGTCATTTCAAAAGTATCCAGCTCACATGTATTTCCAAGTGAAACAGGATGGAGGTTTGGGTGGGGCTTGACTTTGAGAGGAATCTGATTTGAACCTTGAAATGTGGGCGTGTCATAAATTTATATACCGTACATGGAGGATGAATACAATCAATGATTATTATTATCAGTTGAAGATAGATTGATGGGTGGATGACTACATACCTATAGCTATAAGCATATTTATAGGTATGTATTCATATTTAATTTTTGTTTTACAGGAAGAAGATTTCTTTTTCCTTTTTCTTTTCAGCAAATAGATGCACAAAACACCGGGATGTGATCTAAAAGTGCTTTCATTTCATTGCAGCTTTAAGGTATAAGTGTGAGAGTGGTAGAACTGGCCCCAAATGGACGGCGGTTGACAGTGACAGCTCTCTTGATGGACCGGGGACAGCGTTTGACAGGTATGATTTATTACAGAACGGGCGGGGCGCCTTACGGCGCTCCACTCTTCATTTAGCTGACAGCGTTTTCTCCGTGGCGCCCGGTGTTATGGTATCATAATCGCACCACAGCCCAGAAATAAATCTTTTTTAACACCCGGGCGAGGCACCGGGAGATGCAGTCAAGGTGTCGTGCTGCGGTGAGCTTTTCCCTCCCTCTCCTTTAAGGTATTTTTCAAATGGCCATGCAGCGCAAGTGCCACTCAAACCCCACGATTCACAAACATTGCATTAATATATAGCCTACTTCATAGTAGGCCTATAAGGGAGAGAAAAAAAAACAGTATGGTAGTAGTAAGTAGACAATTATTTAGTATAGATAGATAGACAGATACCTTTATTATCCCAAGGGGGAAAATCAGTTGCCCAGAGGCAGCACAGCAGTATAGGGTTATACTGCTATATATATATATATATATATATATATATATATATATATATATATATATATATATATATATATATATATACCGTATACATAAAGTGTCCTTAAGCACAACTATCAATATAATACAGTGCCCAAATCAAAGTGACCATAACAGTCAATGCTAGTGCAACAAGTATCTCACCATCATGTCAAACACAATCAAAAATACTCAAAAACTACCAACACAACCCAATAGACGCAGCAAGACGCACAAGAGCACCCTCCCTGAAAGGTCCTTAGAGGTCAGAGTCAGTGCAACTATAGTTCCAGTAAAAAAGTATAACTTCGCCATATGTAGGCCTACTCGTTCCTTCAGGGGCACATTGAAGAAGATATTCCACTGTCTTAAAGGGGCATGAAACCCTACTGACTGATCCACGTTTGCTCTCAAAAGATTCAGGTTCACAACTACAGAAGGGTGTCAGAGACAAGACCCAGGTGTCCCCTCAGACACCATTTTCCTGAAACTACAGTATGTACACACGCATGCAAGCACACACACACACACACACACACACACACGCACACACACACACACACACACACACACACACACACACACACACACACACACACACACATACACAGAGTTTAATAAGATTTAATAAGGGTTTAATGAAGGTTAGACAATATTTTTTCAAAGTTGGTCCACACAAGCATCCAATCTGAGACATCCCAAAGTTCTTGCTTTATACACTTATGACCAGTACAAAAACGCTCGCCCCAAAACATGCTCGCCCTGAGTCAAATCTGGCGACCTTGGAACGGTGACAACCAGGTATTCCTAAACGTAACCTCATTAAAACTGCCTACACCTAACCTTATTCCTAAACCTAACCTCAGTAAAGAGGTTAGGTTTCACAGAATAATCGCTCCTTTCTGCGAGCAGAAGTTACTGTGCAAAGCATGGCAGTATAGTAATCAGACTTACCTCCTCCAAGGACGAAATATTTTCATTTATTTTATGTATATTTTCAGATGATTAGGTTTTAGGTTGATTAGTTCAAAGGTCAAGCAAGGTCACAACCGAGAGACAATAAGACAAATGCACCCTACCCAGGTGCATTTGTTTAATTGTATGTCTTTAGTTATAGTAATATTTAGGACATGTGTCTGATGGGACTTTACAGTTTGCTCACATGCTCCACAGAGCTGAGGAGCTGGAGATAAACCATATTTTAGTGCCCTGAGTAAGCACATTTCCAAATGAGTTATAGTGAGGATAAAGATAGTTTTCTGCCGCCATTATTCATTATTGTCTTTGTTTGCATCGGCTGTGATTTCCAAAATGTACGCAACCCCAGTGCTTGAGTCATTGTAGATACTACTGGTCAAATATTACTCAAATGAAATATCGTCGTTGTCGGTCGGGTGTAAACCTTGTATAGTCCGAAACTGTTTGTTTTGTACTAATGAAAAAGAATGCCAATGAAAATAGCCGATCTACAAGCACACAACGCCTCGCACCATGAGGCGTTGTGTGCTTATAGATCTGCTGTTTTCACTAGTCTTGTGCGACAGTCTTGTATGAAGCAGGGCTTTACTTTACGGAAAAGCATACAAATTTGAAACTTGGAGATACAAGGTTTCTGCTCAACAGTAATTGCGACCGAAGGTCGCATATACTCTGAAGAACCGTGTCGCTTGAGTGTCCTTCCGTATCCTCTGTGATGTCAGTGTGATGTCAGCGAGTTGTGACATCACTTCCTGTACAGGGCGGCTACACAAAATGTGGATAACACTATATATGGAGATAGTCCAGTCCATCTGGAACACAGGGTAGTGTTCCAAACATCTAGGCTGATAATCCAGCTTTTGCAGCGTCACAGGTTCAAGTCCTGACTTGCGACCTCAAGTCCCCATCTCTTCCTGTACGGGGCGGCTAAACAAGACTAAGAAAGACAAAAAAAAAGAGAAGGATACACAAGACTAAGAAAGACAAAAAAAGAGAGGAATAAAAAAGAAAAAAAGAAGGAGGATGATAAAGATACCAAAAGGAGAGAGAAGAAAGGGTGGATGAGGTACAATGTGCGGTATCCTCCTCCGATCTGATACGGGCGGCTGGACTTAGATCACCTATGAAAGGATGTCCATGAAAGAATGTCCATCCACCTGGAGAAAAGAAAATGTAACAAGGAGGTGGCAACGGGGCGGTCAGATAAAGTTATTAGGCCTGGATCCAACTTTAAGTCGATGTATCAAACCGGTACTCGAAACGTACTTAGAATTTAACATATTTTCTAAAGTAAATATGGGGGCGGCTGTGTTAAGAACGTTTCGTTGTCAAGCTCAACGTTAGGCATTTGGACCTATACATGGAGAAATGGAGCGAATCTGTTTGGCCTAAACATGGAGATGTGGATAACACTATATATGGAGATAGTCTAGTCCAATATGTCATATGGGACTACCGTCATAGACAGTAGCCATTGTTAGTCCGGAGTCAATGGCTGACTGTCTGTACAGGAAGTGATGTCACATGACATGACACTTTTTATGCCCATATATGAGTCCTAACATGGAGATGTGGATAACACTATATATGGAGATAGTCTAGTCCAATATGTCATATGGAACTACCGTCATAGACAGTAGCCATTGTTAGGTCGGAGTCAATGGCTGTCTGTCTGACTGTCTGTACAGGAAGTGATGTCACATGACATACTTTTTATGCCCATATATGAGTCCTTCTGTACCACATCTCCATGTTTAGGCAAACTCCACACAGAAAGGCCCTATCGCCAACCCAACCTAGGGTGTGAGCGATAGGGCCTTTCTGTGTGGAGTTTGCATGTTCTCCCCGTGTCTCCTAGGGTTGATACCCTCACAAAAACATGAACAAACTCCCCCCAGAATGACAACAACTAGAATCGTCAGAGAAACGCTGTGGTTGGCCAGATGGTCAAGAATTGGCGCAACCTCGCCCTTTAGGGCGAGGTCGCATCACCATGAGGTCACATTCCACCCTCAGGTGTCTTACTAGTGATATGCAAGTGAAAAAAAGAAGGTTGTCCCCTTCCTGGAAAGTCTTTGCGATTGTGAGTTTAACACAATCTGGAGGAGTCCTGTTGGTGCACCTATACACTTTTATTTTCCTTATCCCATAAAAGTGCATTAGACGCAAGCCGAACTATTCCGCAGCGTAATGCATGCTTGGTGTGCTGTACATAGGCCTTAACACACGGGTGACTAACAGGTCATTTTGACCGATTTTGAGATCGTAAAGTGTAATAACTCTCCCCGTGAAGGTCTCAGAAATTTCCCCTTCCATGACCTTTCCTAAATACTCAAGACATATGTTCTTGTTTTTTTCCCCTTCTGAAACGTTTCCTAAGTATGAAATAATATACCATTATACCACTCTGACTGTTAGTTATCGGTCATAAAGACAGGTCTCACCCATTCCTCCCCCTCCCACTGATCTATGAAACCTTGTTTGAATACTAAAGTTTGTGAAAATGAGTTTTCATCAAAAGATCGGATCTACACAAGTTTGTAAATCCGAACTCACAATATTTGCATCTTCTATGGAGAAAACGGATGATCAGCAGTGATGGCTGATAAGAAAGAGCCACTACTCCTCTTCTACCCGGATTTGAACCTGTTATCCTACGCACAAGTGCGGACATTTTTACAATAGAGCCTACTTGCGGGGGATAAATTGAATCTTGAGTGTCAGATCCTGTTCTAGGCCAGAAGAACAAAAACATGCAGTCATCTGTCCCCTACCCGTTGCCAGCGGTGTAAAGTAACTAAGTACATTTACTTAAGTACTGTACTTAAGTACTGTTTGGAGGTATTGGTAATTTACTTGAGTTTTCAGTACTTACTTTTACTCCTCTACATCTCAGAGGCATATATTGTGATTTTACTCCACTTCAATTATTTGAAAACTGTAGTTACTAGTTACTTTGCAGATATAAAGGATTATATTATAAAACATACATTAATCCACTTTAGCCCCATTTTATACCTAAGCTATTTGAAAATAGCTGATCTACAAGCTCACTGTGAGCTTGTAGATCACAGTGGGTGAGCTTGTAGAGCTCACCCACTTTGAAAACCCCTGGCATACAGTAGTACACTATATATTGTACTTCACCCTAGCTCCCCTCACCCTCTAAACTCACACTAGCACATTAGCACATCATTGCTGCTTCATTCACACATTCTCACCTAGTAGTAACTTGTTATCCACGGCTTCAGACAGCACAGGGAAGCCATATTAGACCCTGTCTTGTTAAAAAAGACACGTTCTTCTACTACATGATCCACTTGGAAAGCCATTATCTGCATAATGTGCAGGTGTTTTACATAATGTCACTTGTGGGCAAAAACCTCATATCTCCATATTGAAACTTTTTTGGTAAATTAATGCCATGCTTCTTTAATCTTTCTGCAACAGGGGTGTCACACAAAAGCAGAAAAGATATCCGATCTACAAGCTCACAACGTGTTGAGGATCAGATTTAGCTTGTAGATCTTTTATTTTTGATTAAATAAGAAAACATTGAACCAATGAAAAGTATTAATGCAAGCTTGTGATAATAACTAAAACGAAATACTATTTCCTGAAAAGTAATGGTTTTGGACAGCTAAGATATATGTTGGCTTATGTCTATTGTCTAACATAAAGAATAAAAACAAACAAACAAACACAGCTGGGATAAGCTACAGGAAAGCCTGATTTACAGTATACATACTGTAGTCGTACAACGCTGACATAGCCAATCTACAAGCTCTACAAAATGCCTCACATTGCAATGCATCTTGTTTTTGCCATGGGATACCCTCCTGTCCCTGTAACGTTGTCGTGCAACTTTGTTGTCCCCGGGAGCAAATTTGTTCACTTTTATAGTAAAACAGTTCTCCTTTGTTGTAGGTGGCTATAGGAGCGTGTGTGTCATTTTATGCATAATATATTTTTACTGTATAGGCCTAGTCATTTTTGATGGCAGCTGAGCTATAGGGCCCAGCTTGGAACTTCTTGTACTCAATGCTAGACTGACGGAATTATGTTTGTTTAATTGAGGAATTTCTTCTCTCTCTCTCTCTCTCACTCTCTCTCACTCTCTCTCTCTCTCTCTCTCTCCCTTGCTCCTTTTTTGTACGGATGTTGACTTTGAGGCTTCAAAATGTATTGAAAGGTAATGAAAAAGTTTCCAAATGGACAATTTGAAAAGAAAGAAAAGGCTTTTTAAATTTGAAAACCCTAACATCAGTATTGATTCATATCCATCTCCAGTCATGATCTATGCCTATTAGTGCAGTAACGTCCTCAGTGTAATGGCTTCGTTTGGGTCCATTTTTACACTCCCAGAGTAAAATTAATTTGATTTTGCTGGGGGTTATTGCTCATTGTTTTAGTTTGTGTTTTTTTGCACTTTTCATTCAAACTAACTGATCTCATTAGCTCCAGGTTTATTTTTATGGCCACAGAAATTGAGGTTTTGTCCAGGCGCAACAATCAAATGAGCTCCTGCATCTTCTCTGCTCACAAATACACACACGCACACACACACACACACACACACACACACACACACACACACACACACACACACACACACACACACACACACACACACACACACACACACACACACATGCATGCATGCACACACACACACATGCACACACACTCATGTAAATGTCTCCCTCCACGGATGGGCGCTCGGCAAAGGCGGGCGGCATGCAGAGACTGTTGAGCGAGGAGAGGAAAAAGGAAAAACAGATTGAGAGAGAAGGCAGATGGATGGAATGAGAGGAGGAGACGGAACGGAGGGCAGGGAAAAGAGCGATGAGAGGAGAGACAGAGATGGAGTGAGAGAGAAAGACAGAAAATGAAGAGATAAGCAGAGGAGTTGATGAGTGTGGGGATGATGAATGGGCTGAGAAACAGACAGATGGGCAAATCAATGAATTGTAGGGCAGAAAAGATGGGAGGCAAGCGGAAAGCGGCGCCGGTAGAGACACCACTGTCCATGATGATGATGATGATGATGATGATGACGACGACGATGATGACGACCAGGGGCGTCACAAGGGGGGGAAAAGTGGGACTGAGTTACTAGGGCCCAAGGTGGAGGGGCCTTCATTATTTTATATATTTTAGCTATTGAAAAATAGCAGATCTACAAGCACACAGCGCGGCAGCTGAGTGCAGCGCTGCGAGCTTGTAGAAGTCGTGAAAATGTGTGCAAATCTTTTAATATATGTATTTTTTAAGCGAACATTTGTAACAAATTTCGCGTCTGGGGGGTCCCTGGAACTAAATATTTTGAGATGGGGGTCCGTGGCCAGATACATATCATTTTGTGGGTCCTTCACATGAAAAGGTTTGAGCACCACTGAAATAGAAACATAGGTTTTTCAAAAAACCTTCGAAGATTTTCATGATTTAAAAAGAATAGCAGATCTAGAATTTGGTGCGACACCCCTGATGATGATAATGATGACGACGACTACAAGGAGCATGATGATGCTGATCCACAGGCTTTGACCAAATCTATTTAGACAGACTCCAACGCGCAAAACATGTTCACGCAAGCACCCTCTCTGGCACGTGCACACATAGACATCAAAGGGGGCTTGAGCCCCTGCCCTTTTATCCGTCTGTAAGAAAAGTGCCCTCTCCAGACCTCGAATGCCGTTTTTACTGGTGAAAGAAACTCAAATTGCCTTGTCCGAACTCCTGAACTTGAATGCAGCATCAGAAAGAATTTTGCCCTCTCTGTGTAGAAATTCAAGCCGTACATCGCCAGTAACTTGATTACAGAACAAGTTTAGTATGGTATCAAGTACCGAAAATAGCCGACCTCCAAGCTCAAAACAGAGCTGCGACGCGTTGTGAGTTTAGAGGTCTGCTATTTTCAATATTTTCACCAAAGGACCTTTTAGAAATTTCAGCCCCTGCCTCTCTAACATTCTCTGCACATCCCTGCACCCTCTTATATATACTGTATATACACACGCAAAAGTACAAAGTGCAAAAGCGTCTGGAGGCTGAAGTCATCTACTTAATAGATTTCACATTAAAAGCAAAGCATCTGTAATGATATTCAAATTAGGTGTGAAAGCCTTTTGGCTTTTTGTTACTAGGACACAAATGAGACAGCTGATTTAATAAAGCAAACAGAATAAATGATCTTCCAAATGCCAAAGTATACTGTATGCGCACACACATAAACAGGAGGAGGACTGGACTCACTACAGCACAAACAACGCTTTATAGTGACTCAAGTAATGAAAATGAATCGCAAATTCTCAGATTATTTTTTATCGATTTCAAAACAAAGCATTTAACTAACGCTTACAATGTCCCTCCCAAGAGTCCCAACCTTCTCCAGACAACTCTAGAAATCCTATAGTCCCTAATGGACCTGGACTATGCGGAAGACATCTATTTTGTTATCTGACTACATGTGGTGCAAGGTGCAGGACCTCTTGACCAGAGGAGAGTATGCCATGGTTGCCATTGGTTGGTCTTGGGCTTCTAAATGCTAAAGCTAAAAACCAAATGCCCAAGCTAAAAAGCCAGTTCTACACCATCCTCCTGGAGGAGACCATCCACTGATGACAACTGAAAGAGTCAATATCTTCAGATAGAGGTTCAGAGGTCAACCCATTAGAGCAAGACCTAAAGTGAGGAAGCCGCTTGCATGGAAGTCTCTGAACAGCATGATCAGTATCTGTAAGATTAACACACACACATCAAGCTCAGCTTCTTCTCCGACACTGTAGAGTATATTCTTCTGCTGGACCGAATGAACACATTGTGCTAAATCTGATAGCATCATTGTGAATGAGGCTGGCAGATCTTGTGTTGTGGGAACCATCACATGGGCGTTGATCTCATCTTGAGGACGTCCTATGGCAACATACATCTAACTATTCATTTAGCGAATGTCTGTCTGCCGTCCGTCTGTCTGCATGCTGACATCACTGATACTACACAGTGTCGTCGCCATGGTAACAATGCCTGACTGACATCAACAAAGGCCAACTGACATCACTGACTGACATCACTACAGTGCCCAAATTTGGAGATGACATCACATACTGGCCTGGACATGGAACACCATATATGGGCATAAAAGAGTGCCAGCCAGCCAGACGGATACAGCGGGTATTGCACAACTGGACATAGATGGGGACTATTCTGCCCAACGGGCACAGGTCTGGGTTCTCCAACATTACTTCTGAGACTCCTACATTCAATCCCTCATCGCACACCCCCGGGCACAGGAATAGTATATGTAAAGAAAGATGCAGGGGCAGAAAGTACTGGTGAGCTTAGCTAGATGCCTGGCAGATCTAGATATGAAACTTGATAGTGAATAATAAGTGTCACTGTAAAAGCAGCTTCTTGCGCACTTTTCTGAACAACAAATGACATGAAAATATTTCACACAACATAGCCTACTGTACGTGTCTTTCAAATAATGTTCCATTAGTTGCCCCGAACCTGGTATTATTTTTAGAATAGCGACTGCATAACACGATGTTCATGATTCTTAATTTTCTGGTTATGTAGTCTCTGACGCAAGCCTTTGGTAACAATTCTCTCTCTCACTCACTCACCATATTTCTGTTATACAAGTTACACACACACACACACACACACACACACACACACACACACAGCCACCCACCCACACGTACGCGTGCACTCACACACACGTACGCACGCACACACACGTACGCGCGCACACACACACACACACGCACACGCACACGCACACGCACGCACACACACACACACACACACACACACACACACACACACACACACACGTGACCCCATCACAGCCACAGCCCAACCCAACCATAATGGAGTAATTATCCTCTTCAGCGCTGATCAACTCCTCTGATTGCAATTTGCATTTATGATTAGCTCTCAGTCTGCCAGCGGCTGGGAAGACAGGAGGATGGATAGCCTCCACATCACACCAATGGACCTGCACAGATGCTGCACAAACATGCGTGCCCGAGGACAAGATAACACAAACATGTGTGCGCACGCACAGCACGTGCATGGAAATAACAAGCCAATAACAAGCAGCAAACAAAAACAGCCCACGTTGGATGATGGATGTTCATTAATTTGCACTTGATTTTCCCCCCCGTAAATGATGTCACTATCATGTACTGTATGTTCTGTATCCCAGAAATAGACCTCTCCAGGCTTTGCGTCACAGTTACGGTGGATTATGAGGTGTCTTCAAATCCCCTTTCCTTTCCCTGCCTGTGGTTTTCTCCCTCGATCTGCAGTCTGTCAAAATGGGATTTCAGAGCCCTCACATGGGAAATTGCGAGACTGTCTCTCTTATACGGTGCATACGCAACCCGCCAACTCCCTAATATACTGTATGTGCATGCGGGTGGTTTTGGGCACACACGTGTAAGCACTCTCTCTCTCTCTCTCTCTCTCTCTCTCACACACACACACACACACACACACACACACACACACACACACACACACATATATGCGCTCACACACACGCGCACACACAAAGAGGCTGCAGGGGGGATCACTGAAGTGTGAAATGATTCTGTTATCATGTCGTCTGTCTGGAATATATTTCCCCCATCAACCTTCTACAGCAGGTGTGCCTCCATATGCCCGATGTGACTGTGTGTGAGCAGCACACATTTCTGTGCATTGTTCGCCCACACGACCTCCAAGTTCTGCCTTTCTGTCTGTTGTCGTGGGTTTCATTATAGGTGGTGATGGCGTCAGAGCATTTGTGACGCAAGTGTTACTCGTTGGAGAAGCAACGCCCTGACATTGTAAAATCAGATCTTACGTGACCGAAATGGCTATTACACATCAGGTGGATTTTCTTTTTATAGGTGTGCGTATATGGTGTGCTGGCTGCACCGTCCATGTTTTATGTCAGAGAGTGAACCGAGACAAATTCCTATCAACTATGTTGACATGGCAATAGAGTTATTGAATCTTGAATCTACAGCAGGGGTCTTCAACAGGGGGTCCGGGGACCCATAGGGGGTCCTCAGAGTTACTACAGGGGGTCCTCCAAATCTTTGTGTGATTTTTTTTTCTCCAGCTCCCAACGCCTCGAGGCTTTGTGAGCTTGTAGATCGTATATTTTCGGCAAAAAGCTTTGGTGTAGAGGGGAAAAAGAGCAGACTAAGACTAAGTACTAAGAGTGATAGGTCAAGTGTATTTACTATTGACGGTTCAAGTGGTTAAATATCTGAAAACACAAATTGACATGAATCCAAAATACACTGATGATTGTGCTGTCAAACAGTGAAACTATATGGAATCTATAACAGGTTGTGGGGGTCCCTGCTTCATCTCTCTCTCAACTAAGGGGTCCCTGGCCTGAAAACGTTGAAGACCCCTGATCTAGAGGCTATGGACAAGACACGAATCCGTCACAGTAATATAATATTAGCTCTGATGTTTCAGCACGGCCTCACTTCTCGCCCTTAGGGGCAGATATTTGACTTGGTCACATTGACGCAGGGAGTCACATATTGACAGCTAATGTTACAGTGCAACAACATGTAGCAGCACTCAAATCCAGAAAGCCTAATATCCTCCATGACCACAGGGGATTTCCCTTGGTTTCTCATGCAAGAGACTTGGGTTAAAATTCTGGTAGCACACAGGCAGTGCTGTGTTACTTGGATCTACACCGTATGCTGTGAAGATTATTTTTTAGAAAAAGCGTATGTGAACCTTTCAAACTAATGTATCTGATAGGCATTATGCATGCACTGGTGTATGCCCTGGCCACAGGAATAGCTACGGATCGTAGATTGTAGTATGCCATCAAAAACATTGTAGAACACACCACTGCACACAGGGATGTCAGCCCCCCAGAAAGAGATTATGTGCAAGACATACAGAATCAGAAAGAAGAGTTTGGTGTTTTATTGACAAAAACATGCATAATACATCTATCTATCTATAAATTAAGAAAATTCTACGTATGTCTGTGTGTGTGTGTGTCTGCAGTCTCTGCACTGATGTCATCCAATGGGAAAAGCCTTGGGAAAACACACAGTGACGATGTGCCCAATGGGAAAACTCTAAACGTGAACGAATGATTGTTTACATGCTCTCTTACTGGGGAAGTGAGATTTGGAGTGGGATATGGACTACATTTGTACAGATTAAGCAAAAGACGAAGTGGTGAATGTGGCATTTGATGGATCCTTGACCCAGTTCCAACTTCCAGCCACCAGCAGAATGCTGAGGTCTGCTCAGCGCTCCGCTGTGTGTCATTAGGGGTTAAAGCCTGAAGGGCTGGAAAAAACCCTGTTGTTTTTGTATTTATTTTTCTCCTCCTGCTGCAGTTCTGCTAATTCCCATGAGATGATAAATGGTAGACACACATTTTCACCATTGACTGGAAGTTGTGTGCATTACATATAGCAAATAAGCAAATCTGCCTTAACAACATATTTCACCCTACCGGTATATAGGCTACATTTTGAACCATAAGTTTCATATAAAAACTATACCATATAGGTAAAATTGATACATGTTCTGTGGATAATTGAACCGAGGTTTACCGCAACCAACTTACAACTTGTTGATATTTTATTTAGGTTTTGAAGATATTGACCAATAACATTCAAAGGTGGCGTGGCGTGACACATAAAACTTGCTGGGTAGGCTATCTATGTACCTGAGAAATAAACATTCATTCAAATCGACCACCAGGGGCTGTGCTAGTAAAGGTATTTTTGAAATAACCCAATAATTTGTGACAATAAGAACCAGTTGGAAACTGTCAAAGGCTTGCAGTTTTGCAGTTATTTTTGTGGTTTATATATGGATATGGTGTGTGTGTGTGTGTGTGTATATATATATATGTCACAGTTTTTTTGAGTTTCAGTGAAATTGAGAACAGGAGCGCTCGTCGTGCGGCGCGGGGCGGAACAAGCGGTCACTTTGATCCACAACAACAACAACAACAACAACAACAACAACAACAACGTAGCGTCGGCAGGAATGATAGCGCCTCACACCACGGAGGTTAGGGTTAGTGTTAGGGTTAGGGTTAGGCATAGTTTTACTGAGGTTAAGGTTAGGGTTAGGGTTAGAGTTAGGCATAGTAAGCTAATGGCTAAACACAGCTGAGCTGGGCTAGTAGATAAACAACGAAAAAGGTGTCACAAACGTGTGAGGTCAGCGACTACAGTGAATGGCTGTTGTCGCCATCTCATGGTGAATACGCAGAATTACACAGGTGCGCACGCTGATAAGAGACTGTCAAGGTGAATTGATCCAGGTGGTGTTAGGGGTGTGTGGTGAACGACAAAACGAGCGCTCTTACCCCAATCTCACTGAGTTACCCAAACTGACTGTAACATATAGTGCGACGATACGTAGGATCAAAGCTAGTTCAGTGGGCGGTCACAAGGGGGCGCGCGGCGGGGGCCGGGACACTGGGTCCCGCCCCCCCCCCCCCCCCCCCCCCCCCCCTTACCCAGGGTTCATAGGTAGGGTAGCCAGTGGGTCTCTTCATGTTGCTTAGCTGCTGCTGCTGCTACGCATGGCTGTCTCGGAGGGGTTACCGGTTGTTTGTGCTGCTGACTTCTGCTTAAATCATGTCGCGTCTTTAGCTGCTGTCTATGCTAGGATCAAGGGATTCAAGGCAAGGTTGTATGAAAAAACTTGGGATTGTGGATTCTGGTAAACACTGCTGTGTTCTAGTACTGCTTCAACAAAGTTTGTGGGTCTCCGCTAATGTTGCTAATTCCCAGCTGATTTCTGTTTACTGGGCTGGTAACAGGGGTCGGGTTTGTCGGCGGCGCTGGTCTTATCTGCTAGTGTTGAGCAATCGTTTTTCCATTCAGACAGTCAGCCAGGAGCTAGCTTTTGCCTGTTGTTAGCCGGCTAGCTATAACTTCTTTACAGTAGCTATTAGCTGGTAAAACAGCTTGCTATTCATATTCAAAGCACAAAGTAATAATGGCCCGTGTGAAATCGTTGCCTTTATTATCGATGATGCTGTCCGTTCTGCTACTGTATGAGCCATTGTTCATTCCAGCCATGAGCTGTCTGTTGATAGTCGGCTAGCTTACAACTCAGAACGCATGTTGCTAAAGATGTTGGCTAACGAACTGTAATGACTCTTCAAGCTGTCTATGCCATGGGGGTGGCGTGTGTCCGTAGTCAGCATCTACCTAGCATACAGGCTAGCAGAGGGTAACGTCACGAAGCGAAGGGTGGCGCACGTTCTGCGCATACTGAACACAATGGGTAATGTAGCTCTCTAGCATTCAACCTCCATGTCACTTGGTCCGCTACGATTCTTTTTCGTTATTATATTATTTTATGTGCACGCGCAGTTCAATAAGGCAGGGATGCGCATGTATTATCAATGTCTATGCTTCACTTATGCCTACTTGCAGCTTGTTTATTCTATTCAGTCTATTGCGGGCGTATATTACTTCTGCCTCTCCTCGGGTTGTGTGGGGTGTGTGCGTTTTATGTAGCCCATATTCAGTCACGCATTGTAGTCTGGCCGTCATAGCATCCGCTTATGAGTGGCAGTTATTTTCAAGGGAGTTGCGAGTGGCTACTTCGTAGCTACAGCTAAAAGCATCCCCGTTGTGTCCCCGTTGCGTCATAGATCCTCTACTCTAAAGGCATTTTGTAGCCCACCCCCACCTCCCATCCTGCTAATCATTCTCTTAGCAGCATGTAACAAGCTGCAGCTCGTCAGGCTTTCCTCTCAGTTTTAGGATTCGACAAGTTCTATAACTAATGTTTTTGTTCATGAGGATTTTGCCTGGTTTCGGTTAATGCTAGCTTTACCCAAGCTGCGGCTGCCTGCTGGCATAGCAGCTGATAAATTACTGCTGATGCTACTCTTGGTAAAAACGCTAACATCTGTTTGTGTTTGCAGCTCAGGCCGGGACTGCCACGTGTCTGTTGCTAACATCAGGGCGGCTTCAAGTGTAACAGTGTTAAAGGCGAAGTCATTGGATACTGTCCACTATCGAGCTGCCGTATTTGTTTCAATCTAAGGTTATAGTTCTGGGTCACTGCGTTTCGCACTGTATGTCCTTGTGGTGTTTCCGTAGCTGCGGCACTTGGGCTAATAATTACAGCTAAGGCTACTGCCAGTGAAAAATGTTGAGATGTTTATCTCTACAAATCATGCTAAAGTGGCTACATGACTGTTGCTATCATGTTCATCAGTACAGCTCCATGCTTTCTTTTCAGCTTCAGGCTAAAGTACTACGGGTCTGTTGCTAACATTATTTTATCACTACAGATCCATGCCGGAGCCGCGGCAGGCCCGCTACTACAGCATCATGTTATCATGGCAGCTTCAGGCTAAGCTGCTACATGTTCCGCTAACAGTGTGTTTTCTTCATAGCTTCGTGCTGCGGCTGCTACATGCCTGCTAACATCATGTTTTTCAGATTCAGGCTGGAGCTGCGTTTTTCTATTAACATGTCATCTTTATAGCTTCGTCCACGGCTGTATAATACCATGAAGCCAGTCAGGAGTCGATTAGCACTACAGAGGGCTCTGCTACTACAGCATCAGCTAACACAAGCAAGGCGGTCGGCACGCCCGCCGACCCACCGCCCACCCGCCTACCGGCACGCCGCCTGCCTGCCGGTCCACCTGCCTGCCTGCTGCCCGCCAGCCCGCCGCATCGTGCTGGAGGCTTGTGGGGCGCAGGCTCGTCTTCCGGGGGCGTTGTCATGCTGCGGCACGCCGACGCCGCCATCATGCCGCGAAGGAACCTGGGAGCTGCAGTTCCAGCACCAGCGGCGGGAAATCCATTCCTCATCACCAGCGACAGCTATCCTGGAAGCGCTGCGGACCCAGACTCTAGCAGGTAAATAGCGGCGCATTGGCTTGTTCGGTTCTGTTGGGGTGTCAGTCGCTCTCTAAGCTGGGAAATAATAGGTAGCCATAGTTAAATAGCAGCACATTTGCTTGTTCTGTTTAATGGGTTTTAGCCTCTCTCTTGCATTGCTTGACTTTAAAAGTTAAGATGTGTTTTGGGTTGAGTTTCATATATGTGCTTCAGCGGACTCTGCAGCAGAACTAACCCACTTTTCCGTCCTTTATTTCCATGCCGAAACACCTGGTTATCCGCCCGATGTCTGCTCCCGACGCCGGGCACCCATGACACGCACCTGGTTCGGCATAAAACCAAGAGCTGCAGCCTGCCCACCCAGCTGTCGCCCCCCCCCCCCCCCCCCCCCCCCCCCCCCGCCTGCCCGCCGGACTGCCCGTCTCCCAACCCTTCGTGCAGCTCTCTCTCTGGACCGGTGCAGCGTCAACAGCAGTGCTCCGGGTGCAGTCATCAACCATGAAATCCTCTAGCCGCCTCGGCAGCTATGTCCACTACATCAGACTCTGCAACCTGAATTCCGGCACACCCAGCTGCCGATGAGCAAACAAGCCCACGCAACGCAGGACGGAAGTGGCTGCGCTATTAGATCAGGTTTCATAAGGTTTCATCATGCCGTCCTGCTTTGGCGTATACCCGATATGTTTGTGTGTTTTATGTGCTGCCTCTATGCGGCGCTTCACAGGTCTTTAATTAGTGTTATATTAAGTTGCTCCTGCCCACTATAGCATCGCTAAAAGTACACTAGTGCTACCTTCTTTATCGTTGGTGGCTTTAGGCAGGCTGCTAATATTAATACATTCAGTACTACTGCGTATTTCTTTTGCTTGGTCATTCTAGTATAATAGCGCTCTAGAGTACTAGAGTTGGTCAGTAAGTATATATATTTTAATTGCCTCCGGCTCAGCAGTAATCGCTAAAATTACAGCAGAGCAACCTTCTCGCCGTGGGTTGGCTCCACACCGCTTCTCCCGAGATGTTTTGCTAGTTCCAATAATTCTATATTTATGCAAAGCTGGGGTGTCCCTTTAGGTAGGATGTTCTGAGCAGTCCTGCTGCCGTTACCTTAATATTAAGAAACTGCTCTTCACTTATGCTTCTAAGTATTGCACTACTGCTCTAAGTATTGCTGTCAGTATATATGTTCAGTGCTGCTGCTCACATTAATCGCTAAAAGTACAGCAGAGCCGCCATCTTCACCGCTGGTTGGTTTGCAAGCTGTTAGTATTCTTAAATTAGTACCACAGCGCATTCATTCGCTGTTGCCATTAGTATTCCATAGCGCTCTAAAGCACTAGGGTAGGCAGTACATAGTTTAGTTGCCCCCCCGCTCCGCAGTAAGGTTAAAATGCATTTGCTTAGATTTACAGCCAAGCTGCCTTCTTCGCCGTTGGTTAGCGCTGGCATGGGCTTAACCAATATGAATAAATGGTTCTCACCGCTGCTTCCGGTTCTGCTGTCAGTTATATATTTTAGTATTGCTGCAAGTTAGATATTTTCAGTATTGCTGCAGTTAGATAGTTTCAGTATTGCCGCAAGTTAGATATTTCAGTGCTGCCGCTCTCTTTAATCGCTAAAGTACAGCAGAACCGCCTTCCTCACCGTTGGTTCGGTCTGCAAGCTGTTATTATTCTTACCTATTACTTAAATGCATCGCTGCGCGCTCCAATATTTCTATCACGCAAAGCTAGGTGGTTGCTGGGGTGTTAGTTAGGTAGGATGTTACGAGCTGCCTGGTGCTTAAAGTAATATAAATAAAAGGTCTCATCGCTGCTTCTGGTTCTGCTGTCAGTATATATTTTTCAGTGTTGCTGCTCCCGCTATTTACTAGGCTGTTTAGTATTGCTACTAGTTAGATTTTCAGTATATCGCTAAAGTACAGCAGAACCGCCTTCCTCACCGTTGGTTCAGTCTGCAAGCTGCTATTATTCTTACTTTAGTAGTATTAATAGCGATCTACGCAAGCTGTTATTATTCTTACTTATTATTTTGCTTTGGTAGTATTAATAGCGATCTATGCAAGCTGCTATTATTCTTACTTATTTTGCTCGGCAGTACTAATAGCGATCTATGCAAGCTGCTATTATTCTTACTTATTTTGCTTTAGTAGTATTAATAGCGATCTATACAAGCTGTGATTATTCTTACTTATTATTTTGCTTTAGTAGTATTAATAGCGATCTATGCAAGCTGTTATTATTCTTACTTATTATTTTGCTTTAGTAGTATTAATAGCGATCTATGCAAGCTGCTATTATTCTTACTTATTTTGCTTTAGCAGTATTAATAGCGATCTATAGCAATAGGACAGGCAGTTCATAGGTTGCCCCCGCAGTAATGATAATTCTTAATCGCTAGAGTCACAGCAGAGCTGCCTTCCTCGCCGTTGGCTAGCGCTGGCATGGGATTCTGAGCTTTTGGCGTGTTTTGGGGGTTTTGTAGTTTTGGGGGGTCTCGGGCCAGAGCTCGCTGTAATAAGATTATGCCCTCGATACTCATGGCAACATGGGGATCGTGGGACAGCGAGAAATGGCCCGAGGCAGAATCCATGCCAATCAATGCTCTCACTTAGGCTATAGATTCTATGCTGTCTTATAGTAGCGCTTAAGGTAGGCTGCCAATCTGATGCTCGTATATAGGCCTTAGATATTATGCTGTCTCTTAGTAGGGTGCTCAATATGCCATGCTGTATGATGCTTGCTTACTGCCTTCATTCTTGTCAATAAAGTATACCTAAACCCAAGTGATCGTCTCCTGAAATAGTGCGACGATACGTAGGATCAAAGCTAGTTCAGTGGGCGGTCACAAGGGGGGCGCGCGCGCGGCGGGGGCCGGGACACTGGGTCCCGCCCCCCCCCCCCCCCCCCCCCCCCCCTTACCCAGGGTTCATAGGTAGGGTAGCCAGTGGGTCTCTTCATGTTGCTTAGCTGCTGCCCCGCCTCCACCCCAGCGCCACCGTTAGGTTCTGCTTCAGATCCCCCGTGGGGGGTCTCGGGCCAGAGCTCACTGTAATAAGATTATGCCCTCGATACTCATGGCAACATGGGGATCGTGAGACAGCGAGAAATGGCCCGAGGCAGAATCCATGCCAATCAATGCTCTCACTTAGGCTATAGATTCTATGCTGTTTTATAGTAGCGCTTAAGGTAGGCTGCCAATCTGATGCTCGTATATAGGCCTTAGATATTATGCTGTCTCTTAGTAGGGTGCTCAATATGCCATGCTGTATGATGCTTGCTTACTGCCTTCATTCTTGTCAATAAAGTATACCTAAACCCAAGTGATCGTCTCCTGAAATATATATATATATATCAGAGGGCTAGACCTTTGACAGTTTCAGAGAGATTGTAACTTCCATGACAGTCAATAAGCCATGGACATGATTTTGGCCGTTATCTGAGATCCCTCTATTTCACTCTCCTCTCTCTCTGTCTCTCTCTCTGTGTCTTGTTTCTGCTGCTGCACTGACAGCTCAACTTTTCCCTTTAAGATTGATTCTCTCTCCAACCTATGCACACACACGCACGCACAGACGTGTCCGCGCACAGGCACACACACACAAGGGTAACTGCATTCATGGTCTGGAGAGGGCACTTTTTACAGACTAATAGCTCAAGCCCCCTTTGATGTCTATCTGTGTGCACGTGCCTGTGTGTGTGTGTGTGTGTGTGTGTGTGTGTGTGTGTGTGTGTGTGTGTGTGTGTGTGTGTGTGTGTGTGTGTGTGTGTGTGTGTGTGTGTCTGTCTGTCTGTCTGTCTGTCTGTCTGTCTGTCTGCTGTCTGTCTGTCTGTCTGTCTGTCTGTCTGTCTGTCTGTCTGTCTGTCGGTCAGTCTCTCCCTTGCCTGTGGCCACTCCCACAGTCTAAAGTCACTGTTTCCCGCACAGTACACACCTATTTCCACTTTCTTGTTAGACCTGCCAATCTATTCAGCTCCGCGTGACCGCATCCCCCCTCAACTAGTTTGATCTGGGTCACCTGATCATACCAAGTCTACCGTCCATACCAAACAAAAGACGATTGTCATGTTATGTTTTAAAACAAAACGGGGGAAGCCACCATTCACTCCCTGAGTTGTCTACCTGTTCCTTGACATTGTTATTGTGTTTCTTATTATACCCCGTTATGCTTATGTCCATTTGATCCTTTACCTGTGTTTCGATATTCAATTTGACCTTGCATAATTATATGACATTTGCGTAAGAATATTTTGAGTTAAAGCAGATAATGATACGTCGAGTGATTGACATGTAAGTGTGACATGTTTGTTAAAAAAACAAACAAAAAAAACACATTATTTAAGTATTCAATTCTACAGTATAATATAGGATTTAAATTACAATCATATTTTTTTATCATTATCTTTAGAGCAGTGGTTCTCAAAGTGTGGTCTGGTGACCTGGTGAAACATTTTGATAAATCTTGAAAAGTCTTCCCTGGCAGAAGATATTTTCTGATGGGGGTCTGCAGAAGGCATGTACATTTTGGGGTCCTTGACATGAAAACCACTGCTATAGAGTTTTCAACATACCTGGAAATTACCCAACCCAAACAGACCCAGTGAGTTGAAGCCCAAGCCCCATATGCACCCCATTTTTACAATGTCTATTGTCGATTGTTATCATTTTATTTTATTTTTTACGGGACAAACATTTACAGTTACAGAGCTTTTCTCCATTGACGTTCGGTCAAGTGTAGTCACGTTCCCCTTTCTCGTTCCCCCTATTTTTACAATATCTATTCAGCAGCGAAGTGTGATGTCACTTCCGTGAAATGGCGTGAAATGACGCCCTCTACGGGGTTCATGCTGGTATTGTTTTGTATTCAAATCGCCATTGAGGAATTTGCGATCACCGCATATAAGAACTGTGTTAAAAATATAAACACACCATGTGCGCGGACATGCTCTCAGCGACAGTCTGTCCCAGACACGAGTGTCTCTCTGTAGTTTCCAACATTTAGGACAGCGTTGATTACATTTTCTCTGACAACAGGCTATATCAGATATGAATGAATATCATAAACTATGCAGAACCCCCCCGCTGACAGAAACGCGCACATGGTGTGTTTATTTTTTTAACACAGTCCTTATATGCGGCAATCGCAAATTTCCCAATGGCGATTTGAATACAAAACAATACCAGCATGAACCCCCTAGAGGGCGTCATTACGCACAAATGACGACATGGCTTCGTTTCTCTATTGTTGATTGTTATCCACCTTTTTCCGCAGGAATTTACCGTAGAATTAGGTGTGGGACACATCCGGCTATTCTGGCTCTTGGCTCGGCCCGGTTGTGTCGCTAGAACTGACACCCACCTTCTGCGCAATGCACAATGGGAGGGTGGAAACTTGTAGATAGTTTAATTTTATTTTTAAGGGACAAGTACATTTAAATATTGACTGTTACAGAGGCAGGATTTGATATACTGCACATATTGTACAGTATAGGCAAATCTAATTTGCATATTATATTGTCTTCAGCGTGAAAGAGACCAAAATCTCCCCTGTGCATGACTTTTTAAGGAACCGACTAAACCCACTCCCCTGATTCCTCTCTACTCTTTTTGAATCTATCATAGTCTTTGTTCCATCCCTTTATGGGAGGGTACAATACTATCCTTTCCCCACCAATAATCACTTTGCAATAAGAATGTCACCATGTTGTTCCAAACAAAGTCCCACCTCAGTATTGTCCCAGTGACCAAGACGTCTTGATATGAGTCCAGCTAGCTGCAGAGGAACTTAGGCTATGTGTGTATCCTATCACCCCAGACCTGAAGGAATGAGGCAACATTCAAGTTATTACATTATTCACTCTCTGTGACCATTAGTGTGCTTCTTAGCCGCTTACGCTTTATTGACCCCTTATGCTATTTTCTATAGCATGGTTTCAACAGCCATTACTTTGTTACTCTCTGTACTTAAACAGTAGCAACATGGCCTATGTTGTCAATGTCTGCGCTTTACTAATTGCTGTGTACTTAGTATCCATTCCTTTAAACTGATTCCAATCACCCATCTATCTTGTATATCTCTGCTGTCGGACCGAAACCTCCTAACTCCAAAGTTTTCATTTTCGGGAAAATGAGCTCAAGTGGAGTTAGGAGGTTTTACTACTTTTCATTGGTTCATTATTATTTTAAACAAACAAACAGACATAAAGGGTGTTCAATAGCACATATTTATGGAAAGAAAGAGAGGGCCAATCAGGTGGAGTTAGCTGGTTTGGCAGAAAGTGTGGAGTTAAAAGGTTTTGTCCCAAGCACTTTTTACTACTTTCCATTGGTTCAATATTATTTTAACCAACACTCAGCGGTGTTCAATAGCCCTGATTTATGCCAAAAAAATTAATCAAAAACCTCAAAAATGGAGTTAAGAGGTTTTGGCCAGACAGTGAAGATATAACATGGTCCATTATCATATATCTTTAGCCACCCATGAGATAAAGTAAATAATAATCTAACATGCCCCTGATATGATTAATCTGGATGCCCAAGGCCTCATAAATACTAATACACCCCTCCTAACATGTTTATAAATGACATTCTCACTTTCCCTTACTTTCATAACTTCACTAGTTATTATTCTCAGCACTCAAGCATAATGATTTAAACATGTGTCTTAGTTACTGCTATTATTCACTTAGTTCACCATGAATACATTGCAGCACACGTTGTTTTGATCAGATTCATTCTGATATTGTTGTACAATCAAACCCTGTTTTTCTCCAACCACCCTGCAGGACAAACCCAGCCACCTTCCCTTTCCCAGAGGTTAGTTATGCTTTTCTGCTTTTCTCCATTCACGTTCGGTCAAGTGTTGTCACGTTCCCCTTTCTCGTTCCCCCTATTTTTACAATATCTATTGTTGATTGTTATCCACCTTTTTCCGCAGGAATTTGCCGTAGAATTAGGTGTGGGACACATCCGGCTATTCTGGCTCTTGGCTCGGCCCGGTTGTGTCGCTAGAACTGACACCCACCTTCTGCGCAATGCACAATGGGAGGGTGGAAACTTGTAGATAGTTTAATTTTATTTTTAAGGGACAAGTACATTTAAATATTGACTGTTACAGAGGCAGGATTTGATATACTGCACATATTGTACAGTATAGGCAAATCTAATTTGCATATTATATTGTCTTCAGCGTGAAAGAGACCAAAATCTCCCCTGTGCATGACTTTTTAAGGAACCGACTAAACCCACTCCCCTGATTCCTCTCTACTCTTTTTGAATCTATCATAGTCTTTGTTCCATCCCTTTATGGGAGGGTACAATACTATCCTTTCCCCACCAATAATAACTTTGCAATAAGAATGTCACCATGTTGTTCCAAACAAAGTCCCACCTCAGTATTGTCCCAGTGACCAAGACGTCTTGATATGAGTCCAGCTAGCTGCAGAGGAACTTAGGCTATGTGTGTATCCTATCACCCCAGACCTGAAGGAATGAGGCAACATTCAAGTTATTACATTATTCACTCTCTGTGACCATTAGTGTGCTTCTTAGCCGCTTACGCTTTATTGACCCCTTATGCTATTTTCTATAGCATGGTTTCAACAGCCATTACTTTGTTACTCTCTGTACTTAAACAGTAGCAACATGGCCTATGTTGTCAATGTCTGCGCTTTACTAATTGCTGTGTACTTAGTATCCATTCCTTTAAACTGATTCCAATCACCCATCTATCTTGTATATCTCTGCTGTCGGACCGAAACCTCCTAACTCCAAAGTTTTCATTTTCGGGAAAATGAGCTCAAGTGGAGTTAGGAGGTTTTACTACTTTTCATTGGTTCATTATTATTTTAAACAAACAAACAGACATAAAGGGTGTTCAATAGCACATATTTATGGAAAGAAAGAGAGGGCCAATCAGGTGGAGTTAGCTGGTTTGGCAGAAAGTGTGGAGTTAAAAGGTTTTGTCCCAAGCACTTTTTACTACTTTCCATTGGTTCAATATTATTTTAACCAACACTCAGCGGTGTTCAATAGCCCTGATTTATGCCAAAAAAATTAATCAAAAACCTCAAAAATGGAGTTAAGAGGTTTTGGCCAGACAGTGAAGATATAACATGGTCCATTATCATATATCTTTAGCCACCCATGAGATAAAGTAAATAATAATCTAACATGCCCCTGATATGATTAATCTGGATGCCCAAGGCCTCATAAATACTAATACACCCCTCCTAACATGTTTATAAATGACATTCTCACTTTCCCTTACTTTCATAACTTCACTAGTTATTATTCTCAGCACTCAAGCATAATGATTTAAACATGTGTCTTAGTTACTGCTATTATTCACTTAGTTCACCATGAATACATTGCAGCACACGTTGTTTTGATCAGATTCATTCTGATATTGTTGTACAATCAAACCCTGTTTTTCTCCAACCACCCTGCAGGACAAACCCAGCCACCTTCCCTTTCCCAGAGGTTAGTTATGCTTTTCTGCTTTTCTCCATTCACGTTCGGTCAAGTGTTGTCACGTTCCCCTTTCTCGTTCCCCTATTTTTACAATGTCTATTGTTGATTGTTATCCACCTGTTTGCGCGGGAATTTACTGTAAAATTAGAATTTACTGTAGAATGACCGGCTATTCTGACGGTCAGAATCACGATTACGTCACACTCGGCTCGGCTCTTGGCTCGGCCCGGTTGTGTCGCCAGAACTGACGGCCACCTTCTGCGCAATGCACGATGGGAGGTGGTAACTTGTGGATAGTTTAATTTTATTTTGAAGGGACCAGTACAGTTAAACACTGCCTGTTACAGAGGCAGGATTTGATATACAGTACTGCACATATTGTACAGCAGGGGTTTTCAAAGTGGGTGACGGGGCACCCTGGGGTGCCGTGACAGCAGTCCAGGGGTGCCGCGAGATCATTTGATAATATTTGTTATGTATTTGGACACTTGGAAAAAATATTTAGTATCATTTTAAACTTAAAGTACAAAGTTATTTTCAGTCAGTTCTAACCTAAATGGCTATTATCTCAACGTTTTCCTTGCAACATAATCACTAAAATATCGTCACTGTCGGGCAGAAACCTCGTATCTCCAAGTTTCAAATGTGTACGTCTTTTGGTAAAGCAAAGCCCTGCTTCATCATACAAGACTGTCGCACAAAAGTAGTGAAAACAGCCGATCTACAAGCACACATGCCTCGCATCACGAGGCGTTGTGTGCTTGTAGATCGGCTGTTTTCACTAGTTTAGTACATTTTATAGATGATAAATACAAAACGAACGGTTTTGGACATACAAGGTTTCCACCCGATAACAACGATATGCTATAAATATAAGGTTCTGGGAGTGAAAATTATAATGTAGGGGTGCCTCGGATTAAAGGAATATTTATAGGGGTGCCCCAAGCCAAAACGGTTTGGGAACCCCTGTTGTACAGGTGGCTTCTTCAGCTTCCTGAGAAAGTAGAAGCGTTGTTGTACTTTCTTGACAACCCTATCTTTCTGCACTGCCCTGGTAAGATCCTCAGAGATGTGCACTCCCAGGAATTTGAATTCTTTAACCCTCTCCACTGCAGCGTCCCCGATTTGGAGGGGTGAATGGTCTCTAGGAGGCCTCCTGTAGTCAAAGATGATCTCTTTTGTCTTGTCCACGCTGACGCATCCTTGAGGTGCTCCTGTGGCGAATTTCCGAGAATCTGAACCAAACGGTCCTTTTATTGCCCTGGGGCCCCCGACTACAGGCCCATGAGGGCCCAAAGGGCAGGGAGGCCATCTAGAACAGGGGTATTCAAATACAAAGTTTCTTCTTCTCTGAGCTGTTTTTTTGTTTTAGTTTTTTCGCACTGTTTTTTTTTACTTTGCACTATTAGGTTGGAACTATTGCTGTACTGACTTTGACCTCTAAGGACCTTCCAGGGAGAGTGCTCATGTGCGTCTTGCGGTGACACGCTGCCTAGTTTCTTCTGCTCTGAGCTGTTTCTGTTGTTTTTTCGCACTGTTTTTCGACATTGCACTATTAGGTTGTGTTGGTAGTTTCTGAGTATTTGTCTTGTTTAACAATGACAGTGAGATACTCGTTGCACTAACTAGCATTGACTGCTTTGGTCTCTTTTTTGTAAGACACTTTATGTATATATACTTATATTTAATTTGCCCCCTCTATTGATGCACCTTCTCTTTATTGGTATTGTACTGCTCTTGTTTTTTACTCTTATCTATCTTTTCCTACTTCTCTGTAACTTTGTAAATAACTGTATACTGCTGTGCTACAACGGGACAACTGAATTTCCCCCTTGGGATAATAAAGGTATCTATCTATCTATCTACAAATCTTAAAGATCCACAGAGTTTTATTTTTATTTTTATTTATTTTTAACTTCAGCGATGCTCTCGGAACTCGGCTCTGCCTCGTTCCTGATCACATCACTGGCATGCCAATAATCACGGTGAAATCACAATAATCACAATAAAGCACACCCTCTCGTCTTGTGTAATATTGCTTCTTTGAGGTCTACACACGTTACAGGAACAGTGCTGAATCAGTTTGATATCGGGACATCACTTCCCCTTTGCAGGCGTATTAAAAGCTGTAACCCTGCACAGTGTTTCAGTTGAACTCACATCATGCATCTGCTCTTACTGATCACTGGGCTTAATATGCTTTTCCCCAATGGTAAGTTGTGCGGGCGTGCATGTGTGCATGTGTGCGTGCGACCATGTGTGCATCTGTGTGTGTGTGTGTGTGTGTGTGTGTGTGTGTGTGTGTGTGTGCGTGCGTGCGTGCGTGCGTGCGTGCGTGCGTGCGTGCGTGCGTGCGTGCGTGCGTGCGTGTGTGCGTGCGCGTGTGCGTGTGCGTGTGTGTGTTTGTATTGTATTGTATGTAATGTTTTATTAATTTTCAATTTTGCAACATCAAACCAACTAACTGGCTGGCTGGCTGGCTGGTGTTAACTTTGTTTACCTGCTGAGGTGAAAATTAGTTTACCTCTGGATGTTAAAGGGTCGTCCACAACAACAACAAGATACCTAATGATGTGAACGAATGTGGAAATTCTGATGGATTTGGATTGTATGAGGTCACCGATCTTTATGATCCATTTTGTTTTCCACTGACACTGTCGTTATACTTGTGTTGTGGATTCTTCCACCCAATTCAGTTACAGTAATTGTTTGAAAGTGCCTAAATGGTAAATGGTGCATTTGTATAGAGGCTTAAAGTGCTTGACAATGTTCAAGGTTCAAGGTTGTACTTTATTGTTATAATAAAGTAATAAAGCATTGCCTCAAGGCAATGCAGCAGAATATATAATAACAACAGGAGAGTAAAAATAATAACGAAAGATTAAAGGAAAACAAAGAGAAAAGAGAATAAAAAGAGCATCATCAAATGTAAATGTGTATAAAAGTTTAGTATATTGTATACACCAACATAATATTGCATGCATTAAATTTACACATTCACACACAACCATGCAAGGCACCAACCTACTCATGAGGAGCAGTTAGGGGTTCAGTGTTTTGCTCAAGAACACTTCGACACTAACCCAGTGGGATCAAAACCAAAGCCTTCCGATTCTCAGGAGACTCTTTTTTTCCCCTCCCCCCTTTTTTTAATTAATTATTGTTCTGGGTTTTACTTTGGACGGCCCCTAAACCTGCAGACTGTGTCAATTTATTCAAATTTCTAAAAATATCTGTGTGTGCATTTCATACATATTGTATATTCATTTACAGTGAACACATATTTAATTCATATTCATTTTCAAATACACATTATTTCAGTGTGGTCACATATTTAGGAAACTTATACTTTTAACTCCACATAAACATACAGTACTGTATTAATTAAAACGATCATCTTCTCTGCAAACATTCTAAATCATTCTAGTTTGTGAATCATGTAGCCTACAGTGTACAGTATGTACACAAATCAGGCTCCCAATTTAATAATGGAACAAGCCAAGTTTATTTGAGTTTTCTATTGTAACCTGTGTGATATTGTCTACCTATTGTCTTAGCTTATGGCCTGAGATGTCACCAGTGCTCTCAACAAAACATTCCAGGAGTTCCAGGACCCCCAGAACAATGCACTGAAACTGTCTGTCCTGAAGCATCCCAGCAATGTGGTGCTGTATCGATTAAGGCATATTCTGGTACCGGTACGTGTTAGAAGTCGATGGCTACAGGTAATAGCCTGTGCCTTTTCTGTTAAACTCTGTCACACATGACAAAGTCTTACATTTTTAATGTTAAAATAGCCACTGACCTTATAGTGCAATAACGAAATTATTTGCTATTTTTATTTACCCTCTAATGTTGTTTGCGGGTCCCTGGGGATATTTGGTTTCAACAATAATAATGTAAATTTTAACTTAACAAATCATCATCATACATTGACTTTGTCTCAAGTCCAAACAATTCATATATATGGTAAAATAAACAGTGAACTTAGAGTTGAAGCATCTGGCAAAATAAAGCACTGTTCATTTTGTCCTACAACAGTAGAAAGAAAGACACAGACTACTTGCAAGAGGTGCACAACTCATCTGTGCCTCACATGCAGTCCGTGTTTGTGAAGCAGTCTATAGGTACAAGTGTACATTCATATGTGATGTTCATGTGTATTCACATGTTCACGTGTGTTCAGCTCTTATTTTACATGAATTTCAGCTATCAGTAAAAACGCCTAGCTCTTTCAGTATTTAATGTGATATAGCAAGCATAAATGCAAACATATGAATTGTTTGGAATTGACACAAAGTCAATGTATGATGATGATTTGTTAAAAGTTAAAATTGATATTAGTATTGTTTTTTAAACCAAATATCCCCAGGGTCAAAATGACCCGCCAACAGAAACAAGGTGAAGTGAAGCCGAACAGGACTCAAGGGTTAAGCTAACATTGTGTTTGTTTTCAGTCATGTCAGGTGTTTTTCAAATGAAGATGTGCATGGCGGCTGACCTGTGTGTTAGTGGCTCAGCGAACGTTGGACTCGCCAGGGGTCTGATGAGCAGCAAGTGCTGTTCCACTGACCTCTGCAATGATCAATATCCCACATGTAAGTTCCTATACCATCTGATCTGTGTCTTCTAATCCAGGGTTTCTCTAACCTCGCGTAGCCAGGCTTACTCATCTGCGAATAGAAAAGCCTGGGCGCGATATGCGGCAGAGAGTGGTTAGAAAGGTGGGACTTCTGCTGTGTGAATTTCCCAGAAAGTAGATGGGGAGAGTAGAGTAAACTGAGACACTTTTTACATTTGCTCCCCTCTAGGCAAACTAAAAGATATATCAGTAAAGATGTACACATTTCCCAGTAATTTGGGATGTTTCCTAACAATGTAAGTTATCAGAATGTATTCAAGACAAAGGCAGTGAAAATATGTCTGTTTAAAAAAAAAGTGGTCTTGTGTTTCACTTTAAACAGTTAAAGTCCCAGCCATATAAATATAAATAATAAATATATATAAATATATATATATATATATATATATATATATATATATATATATATATATATATATATTCTTACAGCTCCGGTCAGCGCTTCTCTCAATGGTAAGAAGTGCTACAGTTGCACAGATCCAGACTTCTGCGTCAACATCGTACCGTGCTCTGGGGAGGAGGACCGCTGCATGACAGCAACAGTGACAGCAAATATGACAGGTAAAATCAATCTATGGCTTCAGACAAAATGACTCTACAGTGTGTACCCAAATATAATGTTTAATATTTCACATTCCCCAGCTCAAAAGAATGTAATTTTTTGTGTTCACAGCAGCGATGTCCATGAACATGACTACTAAGGGCTGTGTCTCTAAGAGCATGTGTGGTTCTTTTGTCCAATCCCTGGTCAAGTTGGTCCCTATCAAACTAGAAGCAAGCTGCTGTGAGGGTGACTTGTGCAACGGAGCCACAAGTACTGTTGTTAGCCTATTGTTGCTGGTAGCACCACTGCTGTTAGCCTCTTGTTCCTGGTAGCACTACTGCTGTTATTCCCGCATGCTACCACACTTTTTTTTTTTTTAGTCACAATGAATTTACACACAAGTACAGCACCGGTACGGCTAAAAACATTCTGCCCAACAGGAACATCCCAATAAGTCATTTTACAGTCTTGATTCCATTGGAAGTCCTTGCCAGGGACACTGGAGCTTGGGGGATTATTTTTCTTTTTTTTGGGGGGGTTTTTGGTTCTTTTTATTACAGTTTCGGGTGCTTATACCCCGCATAACGGTGTAACAAGGAGCTCTATAGTTACTAGTTATTTTAGCACACAGTGCAACACACAGCATGCACTCACACACACACACACACACACACACACACACACACGCACACGCACACACACACACTTCTACTGTTTTAGTTAGTTTGCAACAATGAGCCTACAGACAGTTTCTAGTTCTCAAATAAATAGACTTTGGTGTGCCATCAAAGCGGGATTTATTTTAAAACAAGATTTAAATTCAACTTCCCTTCCGACCGGAGGTGGCAAGGTGACCATGTGATTAGGTGACCATGTGATAATCAAACACCTTTTTTCAACATATTTTATTCCCCAAAGTCAAATACATTATTGTTTTAATATAGCTCTGTGTGTGTATTGTGATGTATTTTTCTCCTATACACCACCAGGGGGTGCTGAAGCACCCTCAGCACCCCCCTTTGAGCGCAGTAGGAGCGAGATCATTTAGCGACCTCCAACCTGGTCGCAACCTGGTCGGTAGTTTTCACCGACCGGGTCGCTAAATCTACCGACCGGGCTGCAAAATCACCGACCAGGTCGCTAGATCTACAGACCGGGTCGCTAAATCTACCGACCGGGCTGCAGTTTTAGGTCGGTAGATTTAGCGACCCAGTCGGTAGATCTAGCGACCCGGTCGGTAGATTTTGCGCCCCGGTCGGTAGATTTAGCGACCCGGTCGGTAGATTTAGCGACCCGGTCGGTGATTTTGCAGCCCCGTCGGTGATTTAGCGACCCGGTCGGTAGATTTAGCGTTAGCGACCCGGTCGGTGATTTATGGTTGCGTCGGCAGGTTCAGTTTAGGGTTAGGGTTAGGGTTAGCAGCCCTGTCGGTGGATAAGCGACCCCGGTCGGTGGATTTAGCGTCCCGGTCGGTGGATTTAGTGTCCCGGTCGGTGGATTTAGCGTCCCGGTCGGTCGATTTAGCGACCCGGTCGGTCGATTTAGCGGCGCGGTCTGTGATTTACCGGCCCGGTCGGTAGATTTAGATTTACCGGTCGCTGAAAACTACCGACCAGGTTGCAACCCGGTTGTAGGTCGCTAAATGATCTCGCCCTCTCTCTTCCAGCGTCCCTGGTCCTTGCTACCACTGGTAGCATGCTGTTAGCCTCTTGTTCCTGGTAGCACCAGTGATCTCTGTCTTTCTGTTTAACTGAAGGAAGCCTCACTGCTTCAGTTTGGCTGATATATGATGTCTTATTGTAGTGGTTCTCAACCTTTTCAGGCCAAGACCCCCCAAAATATTCAATGTTTGACCTGTTTTTATATATTATATTGATTAGGCTGCCTTTGATGGTCTTATTTCTTTCTCTTTTGTTGAGGCATTAAAAAGGTCTTAAAAGTTGTTGTATGTGTTTGTATGTGTTAAACTGTGTGTATGCATATCTTAACCGTACTGCTTTCCATTACTTGGTATTGAGTATATTTGAGAAATAATAATAATAATAATAATTGTCGATTGTTATAGTTTATTTTATTATTAAGGGTACAGCGGTTCCCCAGGGCCTATGGGGAACCGCTGTACCCTTAATAAGGGCCTAGGCAGACACAAAGAAGACTCTTTACAGGGCTCTATTTTGATTGTCTTACCAGCTCTTATGCCTTAACTTAAAGGCCTGTCCATACTGTCTCCGACCACCAAACCTTTCGTCGGAAAGGTCCGGTTCAATTACAAAATGACGTAATTCGCATCTTCTTAAAAGCATTACCCTGAATTAGAGTTCGGAAAGCTGCACATCGGAAAGTCAGAACTCTCAGACGAAAAGTTTGGTGGTCGGAGACAGCATGGATAGGCCTTTAAGTTAAGGCATAAGAGCTGGTACTTAAGACAATCAAAGCAGCCCAGTGTCTCCATAATGTCTCCATTTGAAACCACTGCTGGTCATCAAATTATTGGCTTAGGAATGCGACGAAAACCAAACAAATCCATGAATTCAAGTCATGCAGTGAGTAATCAATAGGAAAAAAAGCATTTTGGGGGGTGTACTATCCCATTAACAGAGATGGGAATGGGAAGTAACGAAGTACAAATACTTTGTTACTGTAACAAAGTACATTTTTCAGTACTTTGTACTTTACTGAGTATTTATATTTCAGAGTACTTTTGAATTGATTGATTGAATACTTGATTAGCAGTTTGCATAGCAAAAGCAATACAGTAGCCTATATGGCTTGTTTACATTGGGGTCCTCTGACAGACAATATGCAAAACATATTACATATAACAGTCAGAAATCTGTGTGAGATAAGATGTATTATAATTATAATTGAACAATGACAACGACATTCTTATTAGGAAACCTTGTCTGTATTTTAACATCATGGTGTAGGCCTACTTGGTGGTCAATTGGCACTTAAAAAATGGGTTACAAAATCGTGGGGTATACAAATATTTTTTTATAATAATAATGATTGTACTTCAAAGTCAAATATTATCTATAACTGGTACTCAGTCTAAAAAGGTGGAGAACCACTGCTGCATTTAGATTTCACATCATAATAGGAAAACAATTCTGGGCCAGTATTAAGACGTGTGTTTGGTGGGGATCTTTTAATTTTAATATCCTTCAAATTCTAGAAATATGCGGTAAAAATACTTTTACTTTTACTATAAAAGTACTTTTCAAAGCACATACTTTTTACTTTTTACTTGAGTAATTATTTGGAATGAGTACTTTTACTTTTACCAAAGTAGTTTTTTTCACAAGTACTTTTACTTTTACTTAAGTACAGAATGTGAGTACTTTTCCCATCTCTGACACACACACACACACACACACACACACACACACACACACACACACACACACACACACACACACACAGTCACATGGTTCAGTGGCTTTTGGCAAAAGATAATTGACGTGTGTGTGTGTGTGTGTGTGTGTGTGTGTGTGTGTGTGTGTGTGTGTGTGTGTGTGTGTGTGTGTGTGTGTGTGTGTGTGTGTGTGTGTGTGTGTGTGTGTGTGTGTTGGTTGGTCGTCTGCGAGTCGGATAGATAGAAAGACAGAGAGTTGGAGGGGGGGGGGGGGGGGGGGAGACCTCACTCAATGAGAATGGTCCAAAATATCCTAACTTTTTTCATACCGCTGTCTCAAACCAAATGAGATAATGAACCATCATGTCAATCATGTGTTCATTTAGCATGGGTAGTCTGGCTGCCATGCCTGCCAATCTCATAGTTTGTATCTGCTTTCAAGGACAAGTAGCCTATAGCCTAGAACAGGGGTCTTCAACAGGGGGTCCGGGACCCCCTAGGGTCCTACAGGGGGTCCTCCAAATCTTCCAATCAATTTTATATTAACAGCTTGAACCTTATAGTCCATATTCTGAGAACTGTAGCCGAAAATAGCCGATCTACATTATAGATCGGCTATTTTTGGCAAAGAGGTTTGGTAGAGGGGAAATAAGAGCAGAAGTACAGAGGGAAAGGCAAGTTTATTAAGTATTGACGGTTCGAGTGGTGAAATATCTGAAAACACAAATTGACATGAATCCAAAATACACTGCTGATTGTGCTGTCAAACAATGAAACTACATGGAATCTATAAAAAAGTGGTGGGGGTCCCTGCTTCATCTCTCTCTCAACTAAGGGGTCCTTGGCCTGAAAACGTTGAAGACCCCTGGCCTAGAACAGTGTTTCTCAACCTTTCTCATTTCAAAGACCCACAGTTTCATTATGCATTAGGGTTACAGACCCCATTTCATACAATGTTTATCTCTGGAACCCCGGCCTATACTACACTGTAAAATCATCCATGTTAATTTAACTCAGACAGAGTTAGTAATAATTTACAGCCAGGAAGCCCCCTATGTGTCCATTCTGGTTCCTATACAGGCTACCAATCAAGGGGGACCCCTCTGAACACCCTCAAGGACCCCTGGGGGTCCGCAGACCCCACTTTGAGAACCGCTGGCCTAGATGAGCCTTGAAGGGTTAAAGCCTATAAAGGAGTACCAGCCTCATTCACACACGCAGGGGTGTTGCACCAAATTCTGGGCCCCGGGTATAAGGATCCGCTGCGGGCCCCCCATGAATGTTCTTCATAGGGGGAGGGGGTTTAACCCATTTAGACTGGGAACGCATTATTACACATTGTTTTGTGCTTTAACTGTTGAAAAATAGTGAAAAGGTTTTTGAAAAAGACCTATGTTTCTATGTCAGTGGTGCTCAAACCTTTTCATGTGAAGGACCCCCAAAATGATAATTATTTGGCCACAGTCCACAGACCCCCATCTCAAAATATTTAGTTCCAGGGACCCCCCAGAAGCAAAATTCGAGTTTTCAATTGTTCGCTTAAAAAATACATATATTCAAAGATTTGCACACATTTTCACGACTTTTCAAAAAATAGCAGATCTGCAAGCTCGCAGCGCGGCACTCGGTGCTGTGAGCTTGTATATCTGCGATTTTTTCAATGGCTAAAGTATAAAATAATTAAGGCCCCCTCCACCTTGGGCCCTAGTAACTCAGTCCCACTTTTCCCCCCCTTGTGACGCCCCTGCACACATGCATACCCATGCACACCCACTTACACACATGCACACACTGATTGAAGGCTGGGCAGTCTATCGACGTATGCGCAGCTAATGTAGCAGTTACAGCTACTTATTAGATGAATTATAGTGGACATGAAACTGGGATGGAGGCAACTAGTTCATTGAAAGGAAAGGGGGGGGGGGGGAGTTACTAGGGCCCAAGGTGGAGGGGCCTTAATTATTTTATACTTTAGCTATTGAAAAATAGCAGATATACAAGCTCACAGCGTGGCACCGAGTGCCGCGCTGCAAGCTTATAGATCTGCTATTTTTGAAGTCGTGAAAATGTGTGCAAATTTTTTAATATACCGGGATGTATTTTTTAAGCGAACATTTGTAACTCAAATTTTGTTTCTGGGGGGTCCCTGGAACTAAATATTTTGAGATGGGGGTGTGTGGCCAAATACATATCATTTTGGGGGTCCTTCACATGAAAAGGTTTGAGCACCACTGACATAGAAACATAGGTTTAAAAACGCCCCTGCCCCCATAGCCCGGATGTACAGATTGCCTTTAAATGCATTTTCATATACTATTTAAATTGTATTGAGAAAAAACAATGCTGCTATTTGTTCCAAAAGCTTTATACCCTACCCTGTATATATCTAAAATGACACATGTGACATAGCTCTGTTTAACACAATGCCCCTCCAACTGTATTATGTTCACCATTTTTAACTGTTTTTATTTAATTTTTTTACACTTGCTTTGGCAATGTAATTGTCTCATGCCAATAAAGCTCCTTTGAATTGAATTGATTGCAGTGATTGGCTAGTTGGTTGTTGGTCAACCTCTGGTTTTAGCTATGAGTTTGAGCCTAATCTGATTTTGTGGTTAATATCAACATAACAACTAACACACAGTTTAGTTGGAGTGGAGTGGAGAAGCCACACTGCAAATGTGTGTTGTAATGTTAATGATCCAAGGTGATTTCATTTAATTGTGCTGTTGTATTTAGCTGTTTATGTTGTCAGGCTAACCGGAACAGTGGGCACCTGAGAACTCTGGGCACCAGGTTCATTTAATTCATATAGCCTATTTATTTATTTCATATTTTACTTTAGGCTATATTTGCATGCATTTTATAAATGGTATCCAAATTTGCTAAACAAGTGCTGCAAAGTGCTACACTAGCCTACTTATTATTATATGTTATGTACCAGTCCATGCAGGTTCAAATCATATAGGCTGCACTTTCCTGTATTTTATTATTACTATAGATTATTTCCGACCATTTCTCTGCTTATTCTTATTTTTCGACATTTTGTAAAAAAAAAGAAAAAAAAAGCCAATTTTATTTAACATCGAGGTGCCATGCCCACAAGGTGCCTCGGGCCTACTGGACATATCCGCTGTCAGTCGTCAGCTGTTGCCTTGACAACCACAATCAGCGTGACCATCACTCCGGCTATGGGATCTACCGCGTAACAAATTGGGGGAGGGAGGAGGTAGGTCGTTTCTATGGCAACAAGAGTTTGTTTTCTCTCCGGTTACATGCCTGGTTCCTTTCCTTGTATCGCCCATTAGAGCTAGTGGACAGACACCGACACCAACTATTAAAAGTAAATACTTAAACTTACAATAACGGTTCATTTGGTGAAATAGTGTTAGGTCTATATTTTAAGGCAGCGTTCTGTTTCCTCCATGAGCAGGTGAGCAAAGCACTATGCTACAACTGCAGTGTTAGACACAACTGACTTAAACATTTGTGTAGCCTACTTGGCTATTAGTTCATTTTGTGGAAAACCCTTTTTTTTCCTTCTTTTTTTTAAAGGAAAGACTGTAACTGATCTACATTTCTCCTTATGGTATGCCTATAGGTTAGAATGTTTGGGGAAATCATCCAAGGTTTCACAGAAGCAGGTAAATGTAAGTTGTTCTAATAAGAACATATAGGCCTAATGATAACTGATAAGGGCAGTCATTGGTTCTCAAAAAAAATGCTGATCTACAAGCTCAAAAAGTGTCACATCTCGTGACACGACCCATTGTGAGCTTGTAGATTGGCTATTTTTTAATGTCTGAAAAATAAAATAGGGCTTAAATGTTTAATCTGTTCCTCATTTTGCTGTCACTCCTAGAACCCCCCAAGGACCCCCTGGGGGTATAGCAGACTACGATCATTGACACTCCTTTATACACCATAGGTGGCCATTGTTCTATAATGCAGCCTAAAGCCTACACAAGTGGCCAAAATTGTCCTGTATGCAAATCACCTGTGCACTGCACAGTACAAACCGAAAGACAGGTCTCTAAACCCAGAGTGTAAATGAAACTAACGGATGTTGTTAATTACTGTTTATTAAAGGGGTACTGTCACCTTAAGAAGTCATCTTAAAATATAAGTTAATATTTTTATGATGTCATTGTGGGAATGCGCAATTATAAGCCAATCAAATTAATTGACTGTACTTAGACTACTTACTGTACTGGTCAGCTGTTGTTGGGGGGCGAGGGGCAGATTACACTGTGACATGAGTTTTAGACTATTTCAGACTGTTTTCAGAGAGAACATGTGACCTATTGTGTACATATTATAATTTCGGGGCGTGTCAGCGGGCCTTTAAATTAACAACCATAAACAAATCACAGCAAAACCAGTTCAAACCAGTAAGACTCCCTAAATCGGGAGATAAGCGACCCATACACAAATTTTAGAAGGCAATGGTAGCCAATCAGGAGGGAATATGGGAAATGGGACAGATCCATGTTGATGACATGACTTTAGAGATACTGTGTACCGCTTTGCGTGATTTTAGGGCAAAATCTGTAGGAGCAGTGTCCAAAAATGTGTTTTTCAAGAATCTGCCTCATGGTGGCTCTAGAAGAGGGGCATGTGAGACATGAGGGTTGGAGGTTGTGGTTTGGCAGCCAAGGAGTTTGTGTGCAAAGTTTGGCATGGATAGGGGCAACGGTGGCGGAGATATGAGAAGGGGAAAAGTGTGACGTGACGTGACGTGACGTGACGTGACGTGACGTGACGTGACGTGACGTGACGTGACGTGACGTGCAGACAGCCAGTGGAGATTTTGATAGTAACTAGACCTGATGGTCGCAACCACAGCAAATCCTGTGCTAACAAAAATCACAGCAAACACAGCATATACATGTGATGTCCTGAAGTCCTGGGGGAGAGCAAATTGTCCTCACTTCAGTCTGCCTAAACATCACGATCACGGCCAATCAGTAGCAAGCAGCCTTACACGTCACCGGTTTGGCCCGGTTGGGCCTGCCTCACACCACCTGGGGAGTGGGGCCAACATTGGCACACTTTTAGGTCCGTTTTGGCCCCACTGAGCCCAGTTTGTCTTGGGTCCGGAAATGGCACAATCAATGGACTGGTATGTGGAAGAAGCACAGTATAACCAACTTAATCTTAAAAAAATATTTTACATCTATTTCTAATCTATTAGATTAGGGGGGGGAAATGCATGACCAAGATTAAGTTGGTTATACTGTGCTTCTTCCACATACCAGTCCCGCCTGATTGTGCCATTTCCGGACCCGAGACAAACTGGGCTCAGTGGGGCCAAAACGGACTTAAAAGTGTGCCAATGTTGGCCCCACTCCCAGGTGGTGTGATGCAGGCCAAAGCTCGTTTGATCTAGTAGACATTTTATATTAAACTACAGTAAATCGATTTGACTGACAATGGTGGCGTACAAAAATAGTCCATTTACAAGCCCACGACAAGCCCGACTTACAACCGTTTAAGTGTAATCGAGGCAAACGTTTTTAATAATCGTGATATTGATTTAAAGTCATATCGCCCAGCCCTACTCTGACATGTTTGTAGAAAATAACTTTCTTTTCTTCACACATGAATCATGTAGCTGACATCATCATTGATCTCTCCACGCGCTGAAACCAACACACCTTATGGTAAGAGGAGAGAGAGCTCGTTCAGACTTCAACAAATGTGCCTATTTCTTCTCTGATGATGCATCTTCCACTTCTGTTTTATTAGTATTTATTTACACCAAGCTGTTGTATTATTGTATCCTAGACACTGCAGGGCAAAAACCCATCACCAATAAACGGCGGTAAGGAGTCAAGCAAATATAAATAATATTACACAAAGAGTGATTGCATAATAGATCAGGGTTCCCACGGTCATGAAATTCCTGGAAATATTTTGAAATTAGAAAAGTATTTTTCCAGTACTGGAAAAGTTTTGGAATTGATCAAGGGTCCTGGAAGGTCCTGGAAAAAATAGCTATGCATTGTCTTTGGTTATTGATTTTGTTAATACCTCTGAAATGACAAATTAAACATTGGCGAAATTGTCAAATATTAGAGGCAGAATTTGTGAAAATAGCCGATCTACATGCTCACAACGCCTTGCGTTGCGAGGCGTTGTGAGCATGTAGATCTGCTATTTTCACAATAGAACTGTGTTATACAAAATTCCTTAACTCTTAGTAGCTCGTCAGGGTGCCGGGTCCCCAGTTAAAACATGATTATTTTGGGGGTCACAGCCTGAAAAGGTTGAGAACCACTGGCATACACTACCTGTCTTTGGGCATTGTGCATAGGAGTAAGCGACCTGTTATTGAGCTGAATTATTGTTATATAGTCCTGGAAATTGGGTTAAATATTCTGGAAAAGTTTTGGAAATTAATTGGTAAAAATGTGTGGGAACCCTGATAATAGAATTATCATAACGATCCTCTTCGTTCCCACAGGAGTCTTCCTGTCCGTGCACCGTTGCATTCTGTTCAGGTTGGTGATTTAGATCCGATTAAAGTTATTTTATTGAATAAAACTTTATTTTGACAAATATGTATAGTATTTAATAGTATGTAATACAATATAACTAGTAGATCTGCAGTGGTTGGAGGTAGTCTTCCTTCTCTTCCATTGAAATGTAGGCCCTGGTGTTGGGTAGGACACCTGCTCTACACTTACTATTATTAGACCCTCCAGAAAAATGCACATAAAATCACATAAAACCCTGCATATTTCATCGCATAATCAAAGATTTTTGCCCGCGTTTTTCTGGAGGGTCTATATTATGTTGACAACTAGTTTGGATATCTTCCCTATTCAAATGAGGATGCCTTGTTGGCAGAGTGCTAGAAATTTGTGTTGTATGTTAAAAGTTTTCCATTATATTCTTAGTGGATCAAGGTGAATTCAAGGGGTTCAAGTTTGGGTCCCTTCACTTACTATACAAGAAAAAAATACCCCCCAAAAAAACTTCTTTAAGTAGCATGTGAAGGGTCTAACTAGGGTTTTTCATGATTCTGAATCCATTGCAGGCATTTGTTTTGCATGAAAAACATTCCTCGGGCAAAAAACGGGCCCCAAAAAAACTGAACTGACCCCAGAAAAGTGATGACTCATCACTAAACCATAGTTTGTGGCTCCATTCTTTGCCCGAGGAATGTTTTTTTGTGCTAAACAAATGCTTGCAATGGATTCAGAATCATTAATAAACTTGACCTTTCACTCTGTACTTAGTCTGCTCTTTTTCCCCGCTACACCAAACCTCTTTGCCGAAAATAGCCGATCTACAAGCTCACAACGCCTAGCAGCACGAGGCGTTGTGAGCTTGTAGATCGGTTATTTTTGGCTAAAGTTCTCAGAATAAGGACACTAGGGTTCAACTGGTTAATATTAAAAAAAAGAAGAAAACAAGTTTCTATCACACAAAGATTTGGAGGACCCCCTGTAGTAACTCTGAGGACCCCCTAGGGGTCCCGGACCCCCTGTTGAAGACCTCTGCTCTAGCCTAAATTGTAACTCGTCTGATGTAAGGACTTGCTCCTAGTTTGTACCACTCAAATTGGCTAATGTCTTTCTTCAGGGTTCTGTGTCTGTGACAGTTGAAGAACAGTGTGCAGGAGGTATGAACACAGCAATGCCTATTCTGAAATATTCTGCAAGTCCTTCAGGACATTGTGGATGTAAGGTTGTCATTGGAATCATCTCTGTGGAATTACAGAGGTTTGCAGGAGGGCTGAAACTATCAATTATTTGTGTGTGTGTGTGTGTGTGTGTGTGTGTGTGTGTGTGTGTGTGTGTGTGTGTGTGTGTGTGCGTGTGTGCGTGCGTGCGTGCGTGCGTGCGTGCGTGCGTGCGTGCGTGCGTGGAAAACAGATATTTAACATAAACCCAATACCATTTATTGCAAAGTCAAATGAATGACCTTTATGTTTCTGGGCCGAGGTATTTTTCTCACATGCATTCATTCTGCCCTTCGGCCACAGAGCCTGCTGCAACAGATCAGACCCTCGACATCACAGAAGGGTTTGTATATGAGTGTGTCACATTTTGATAGGCCACAACAGTTAGAGAGAGCTATTAATTACATGAACGCCCTATCCAGTCTCACAACCACAAATCTGATTACAGGGTTGAAGAAACAGCAGCACCTGTTCAAGACCTGAACATGAAAAGCCCCCAAAAGCCACAGCGGCCATCAGACTTAACTCTGACAGGTATATACGGAGCAGAGAACACTTTAACCTTTATTTAACCAGGCAAGTCATTAATTCTTATTTAATTAGAATCACCTGGCAAGGGGAAAGCCTCTTGAGGTAGAGGAGGGCGGAGAATTAGTTTATAAATAGATGAACTTTCAAGTTGAAAGCAAACAAATTTAAAGTTTTTTATTTTTTTATTTTTTTTAATGAAACCTCAAATTGCAAACAAGCAGTGCAAACAACAAAACCATTTTAACCCATTTAGGCCTGAACACATTATTACGCAATATTTTATGCTTTGAATATTAAAAAATAGCAGATGGTGCCGCGCTGTGAGCTTGTAGATCTGCTATTTTTGAAAAATCTTGAAAATGTGTGCAAATATTTGAATATTTTGACCCGATTCTATAAGTGCGTTGACCCGATTCTATAAGTGTTTTTTTTTTCTTTTTTTTTCTTTTTTTTTAACTATGTTTCTGTCAGTGGTTCTCAAAATGTTTCATGCCAAGGACCCCCAAAACTACATGTATTTGGCCACGGACCCCCATCTCAAAATATGTTGTTCCAGGGACCCCCCCCCCCCATCTCAAAATATTGTATCAGGGACCCCCCCAGAAGAAAATATTTGAGTTACAAATGTTCACTTTCAAAAAGATATATTCAAAGAAAAAAAGGAAATATATATATATATATATATATATATATATATATCACGTTTTTTCAAAAATAGCAGATCTACAAGCTCGCAGCGCGGCACTCGGTGCAGCGCTGTGAGCTTGTATATCTGCTATTTTTAAGGCATTCAATAATTCTAGGCCTAAAATTGATTTAAAAAGAATGACCATTTCATTCCTGGAAACTCGACAACCTAAAAACCTAAAACTCGACAACTCAGCTGCTGGGATTGCTACTAAAACTCGACTACTCAGCTGCAGACCAAGAGTGTGACTCCGGACCGGGCCTCCATGAAGCACGCCTGTGGACCTGCCTGGATCTCCCTGTGTCTGATCTCTTGCTCTCTCTTTGTTCCTTACTGTCCCCCCTACTCGGTCGAGGCAGCACGGCTGTTCACCCCAGAGTCAGGATCTGCCTGACGTTTCCTCCTCCTTAAGAGGGGGTTTTTCGTTACCATTGTCGCAAATTGCTTGCTCAGGGTGGGGGCCTCGGGCCTGTGAGGTATCCGCTCGAGTTCTCTCGAGGGGGTACCTCACAGGTACAGGTTCTGCTCGGGTTCTCTCTCTCCTCCCCCCACCCCCCCTACCCTTACCTCCCCTTCCCCTCCCCTACACACGCATGCGCATGCAGCGCCTGTGTGTGTGTGTGTGTGTGCGCGTTCGTTCGTTCGTTCGTTCTTGTACATACGCATGCAGGACCTGTGTATGTGTGTGCGTGTGCCCCTTGTTGTCTTTCCCTTGTCTCTCCCTTGTTTCTCCCTCTCTCCTCTCTCTCTCTCTCTCTCATGGCTCTTTAGCCTTTGTAAAGTGTCTTGAGATAACTTGTTATGATTTGACACTTTAATAAAATTTAATTGAATTAAATTTAATTGAATTCCAGGAGAGAAAGTATATGCTCCCCCGCCCGTTGAGCCCCTTCCCCTCCCCGGACCCGAGCCACGTGAAGAGGAGGAGGAACAGAGTGAGGAAGAGGACGACGATGATGAATACGAAGCCCACAGGGCTCCACTGGAGCTCATGGCTGAGGTGAACCAACTATTGATCCATATCAGTGGTTATAGATCATTATTAGATATAGTTATAGATGCAGTCTCAACCTTTTCAGACCGTGACGCCCAAAATAATCATATTTTAACTGGGGACCCCCACACCCACCCTTACGAGCACTAAGAGTTGAGGCATTACATTTTGTGTAACACGGTTCTATTGTGAAAATAGACGATCTATTCTACATGCTCACAACGCCTCTAATATTTGACAATATGGCTAATGTAATAAAAAAAGATATTACTGGTATTAAAAGGGTCTTAAAAGTCCTTAAATTGTCACTTTAGAAATGTGCAGATACCCTCTATGCACGTATACTGTATGCTGGTTTGTTACTGTTGAGTGAGAAAACAATGTTTCGCATTAAGCTAATCGTCTGGGGACCCCCCAAAATAATGTGGGTCCCGGGGGGGCAATCGTCTAATCTCTCTTTTGGGTCCCTACCTGAAAGGTTTGGGAACCACTGATCTATAGCACTGGTTCTCAGCATGGGATCCTTGAGGGGGGCTCCAGGAGGTCCCCAGATATTAGAAACCAAAGGGACCCCAAATGAACAGAAGTGAATGGGTCTATTAGGCTCCAAGAGATAGAAGTTATACAAAATGGGGGCCGATGGCCTAATGCATATGGAACTGGGGGTCCTTGAAATCAAAAAGGTTGAGAATCACCTACATTACATGATTCTGCATCGCGGGGTGTGCTGGGAGAAATCAAAGCTCACGTGTTCTTTCAGTTCCTCCAAGCGGTGATGGCGAGAGACTTTCAGCTGGCGAGCAAACTGTGTCAGATGAGTATGTGGTTTTGCATCAGTGTCCTGTCAGTCAATAACACTCCACCTGTTACACACTCCAATGTTATGAGTAATGTCTGTTTCCTCTGCTCGTTCCAGTCCTCGTCTATGAGCCTGAGAATCCTGAGGCCAAGCAGTTCCTCCCGCTGATCCAAGAGAAGCTGTTGGAAGGTGAGACTTTGATATTTTCACATGCATACACGCTAGGGATGGGACGATACGCGATGTTATCGTTTATCGCGACACTCACGATAATCGTATCGTGGAGATTTCATTTATCGTGATATCGTCCTCCGTCATGCACTGGGATCAATTCACCTTTTATTTGCCGAGCTGCATATCTGGTACCACTTAAACGCTCTATAATTGGAAAAAGGTACTATAATATACGTACTTGATACAGTCTTTTTTTCCCAGTCCCACTCTCTATCAAATGTCTTGTTATCAAATGTTCCGCCCCAGGATGATAATGGATGTTGGGGATATTTTGATTATCGCGATAATATTGTAAATCGCGCAATTTCTTTGGTCACAATAATCGTGATATGAAATGTTCATGTCGTCCCATCCCTAATACATGCTATATAAATGCCTGCACCACTATGAATAAGTAAAGAAAACGCTAGCCTTCAAAGTCCTGCATGGCACCTTTCCATTCCTGAGACATGGCTGATAAGATTGAGTTTTTACCTTGACATTTCATCTTATTTACCCAAAAGGTAAGGCAACCCTACTCATCGTTGCCACCAGTTATGCACGTTCTGGATTTAGATCTTTCCCTTGATTCTGACCTTGACTTTTGACCTTTTCAGCCCCATACTTTATAGTTCATTCGGGGAACACAGACAGGACCAATTACAATACCCTGCCACATGTGCATGCTGACAGATTCTATGGCTTCAATTCAGACGACTCCATTGACAACAAAAAGGGAAATTAACCACTTAAGTCCTATTTTATATTTCATAATAAATCAAGCAAAAACATATAGACAGCATATTATGGAACAAAACGATAAAATAAAATGTTATTATAGTTAATAAAAACAGAGTTTAAGGAATGTAGCAGGGATTTTAAATGACCACACCTTTTATCGCCATTAAGCAGTAGCGGCTTGTTCTCCTAAGAGGCACATTAAAGCCGTCCTGAGGGCGTACAGTGAATTCACTGGACGGAACATGGCCAGACTGGCTAATGATTCCTTTTGCTTTGTGGGACACCTGTTTCTCCCAAAGGGAGAAAAGAGCCCAGCCTCTTTGCTGGGATCCCATTATTTTAGAGCAACGCTCTCTATTCACACTTCACAGTAACATCTAGGCTATTCCTGTCCTTCACAGACAACAATTCTTACCGTTTGTCGTATAAATCATCGATGGTGTTGGCCTGGGGCTGTGCGGGCATTTCTAAATCTAAATTTATTCGGGAGAATTGCTTTGGACCAATCCTGATACCGTCCCAATGTAAATTACCGCCCTAGTCTTTGCTTTGGTTATGTAATGCAGTACTTTTTTATTGCTATAAATTGTTTCCACTTGGTTTTAGCTGACACACTGAATTTAGGGGCCACCTAGATCACTGTTTCCCAAACGGTGGGCCGGGCCCTATTTGTGGGTCGTGGACCAATTGTTATGGGTCGCGAGTGAATTAATACCTCTTAATTTTTTGGTTTCCTATATTTTGTTCTTAATTATTCTTTTATTTCTCATGGTATTTTGTAAGTCATTTCTCGAATAAATAATAATGACAAAATCCATAAAAAAAACATTATAAAAAACATGTTTAGGAAGTAGTGAAAATAGCAGATCTACAAGCTCTTAATGCGGCGCAAAGCGATGCGTTATGAGCTTGTAGATCTACTATATTCACTAGTTTGTGTCCCGTGAAAACGTCTCATTTCTCTTTTGGGTCTTGAGCTAAAAAGGTTTGGGAACCAGTGCACTAGACGTATGGGTAGGTGGAGATCTCAGATCATCTAATTTACATGGAGTTGTGAGAGGTTTCTTTTTTACTCCCAGTCCATTCTCCAGCTCTCTTGCCCAGCTGGAGTTCACTTCCCCAGAAAGACGTCCGCTCCACAGCAACTGCTTTCTTGCAATAGGTGGTTAGTAGGGGTGTAGCGATATAGTAACTGAATCGAAAAATCGATTTTAATTTGCATAATTACTACTATATCATTTGCAAAAGCTAAATATTGTACAGTTTTGGCTTTGTATCGTATCGTATCGTTTTAAAATGCGGTAATCGGTATTGAATCGTTTTGCAATGCAAATAATTGATTGTATGGAAACTAAGTATTCGTGCCTTGTATTTAGTAATTTTAAGAGGGAAAATGAAAAAGAGGAGTCTAATTACCTTTCCATTCCGTATAGCTACTCTTGGTCTATCGGTAAATGTGTGTAATCTCTGTGTTCATGTCAAGGTGGGTTTGTCCATATGTGTTGAAATATAACATCCATGTATTTGCTAGGTAATCACAGCGTTTACTTCCATAATAATAGATTTTTTTACATGTTTTACACAGATTTCATTTATTTGCTAAATTGTTACTATATCGTTTTTAAATCATCGAATCGAATCATATCGTATCGCCATGAATGAACCAATATCGTCCATGTATCGTATCGTTAACCATGTATCGTGATGCGTATCGTATCGCTGTTAAAATGTATCGTTACACGATAGTGGTGACTGGTGAGCAATCACATTGATGCAGCTTACTTGTGGCTTCCTACCCAGATGATTGGGATGGACGCTGTCCATGGTGCTGAACGTGACACTGTAATAGTGAGCTCTCACGGCTGCTATGGAAGCAACTTGAGACTCATATATTCTTCCTTGTAGCTTGCCGACCACTCAGAGCCGTCCCCCATCTGTCGGTGCAGCTACGGAATTAAGTTTTTAGCCAAGCTTGAAGTTAAACACAATATCCAAACTCACTAATTGTGAGGTTACTCATTACGGCAGCCCGATTCACCACTCAGTTGTGAATTCTAAACTCTGTATGTACTTATTGTCATACCGGTATATGCATTGCACACGCCCATATTATATTACAGGCCTATGTGGGAGTTTTTCTTCTCACTTGTGTGTTAAAGGACAACTTTGGTTTTTTTACAACAAGGGTTCATATTTTAGATTGTAATTAGCGAAAAGAAAAGATGAGTGTTAACATGTTTTCATTTACTTCTTTCTATAGTTTTATCGATTTTAATTACCTTGATTTCAGTGGCTGGGGGCATGCGTATGTGTGGCTAAATATGTATTTTTAGACACAATAAGCTGGCGATTTCTTTACAGTAACACTACTAGCCCCAATAAGTCACATCTACCCATGAAAGATTGTGGTGCATCTTGGAAATGGGCTTATTGTGTCTAAAAAGACATATTTAGCCACTTGCACGCATGCCCCCAACCACTGAAATCAAGTCATTAAAATCGCTAAAACAATAGAAAGGGGTAAATGAAAACATTTTAACGCTCATCTTTTCTTTTTTTCTAATTACAATCTAAAATATGAACCCTTGTTGTAAAAAAACAAAGTTGTCCTTTAACAATAGCTTACGCAACACTGTTTCAGAGAACTAGTGGGAAAAGGTTACATACTATTTGCTGTACTTAACCATATTCTGCCCATACTACAATGATATCAATACAACGTATAAACCATATTGAAGTCAGTTCACTGTGTGCTAACCATTGTCTTATAGACTGAACAAGGAGAATGTCTTGGCATGCAATGTACTTGAAAAATAACAGCCTTTAGGAATTTGTTATATGGATTCATTAACCTGTTCTGTATGATGGTGAGACTGCGGACAATGAGGAAGTTGCAGTTGTTTGGAACAAGATAGAGAAATTAAAGCCTAATCACGCAGCAGTGGCTTGCTGAAAATTCATTCTTTTCGAGCTAACAACGTGACACAATGCATCATGCTTGAAAGTTAGTTTGTGAATAAACGCTGCACCTTCCTAAGCGCCTTTACTTTATTGTGTTCTCATTCAACAGAGCAAGAGCAGGAACAAAGTAAGGGAGATGACGACGACGATGACGACGACGACGATGATGATGATGATGATGATGATGATGACGAAGATGATGACGACGACTCAGATTCACAAGATGAAGATGATTCAGAGGAGTCCAGTAGTGATGGCGAGTCAAGCATGAGCTCAGGCAGCTCTTCTTCCTCCTCCTCATCAGAGGATGATGAAGAGCGGGTGAAGCAGGGGATCAGACATAAACTGTGTCCTCCCTCCCACCTATCCCTGTAACTCTACTGCTGCTGCCTATATAGGTCCTTTTTTCTGTTACTGACTCTGCCACAGTCTTCAAATTCAGACATATTATGTATACCGGTAGGTTTCATATACTGTAGTGTAGACCATGGGTCTTGGTCACTATATCCACAATACATCTATTGACCACAAATAAAGTATTTATTCATTACACGGATGCTGCCCTTTGATTCCTGCAGACGTATAAGAGCAAACCTGTGAGCAAAGTTGAGATGGCAGTTGTACAGTTAATCTTTATAGATTTAGCATCTACAGCTGCTAGTTTTAATCTTTGGTTATAAAATTCTCTACTTCCATACTATGAGTCAGATTCTTTACCTAGTAGACCCACATGTTGACACAGTGTGTTCTAATCTCACCAGCAGACTTTACACATGGGAGACATCAATGAGAAGATCAAAATACATACAGTATATAATACAGTAATGTAGCATTTGTCTGTGCTTGGAGGTGGGTGCTTGGTGCTTCACTGACAAACAAATTGCAGTCTAATTGAACCGATTTCTAACACGAGCAATTAGGCACACGGAAGACATCCAAAGATCCTTATAAAACAGAGTCTGGCCATAGCAACCACGACTCGCCTACTGAAATCTTTCCCGGGTGAAGTTGTTGCTCTGTGTTCTGTGATGACACATGGATTCTCTGACCAATCAGTAGTCGGCAGCATTACACGTCACCCTTTTGGCTTGTCTTATAGCCCTGTTCAGCCTCCCTGAAACTCCACCAGAAAGGGGGGGGGGGGACTCCAGGCACCTCGATTGACGCAATACCTGACTATATGGAAAGAAATAATCTGCACTGACGTGGCGGTGCCATTTCATAGTTCCGACCTCCCATTTTTTCCGACCTCCCATTATTCCGACCCGACCACTAAATGGTAAATGATGCATTTATATGCAGTAGCGCCTTTATCCAAGGCGCTTTACAATGTGCATTAGATTCACCCATTCACACACACATTCATACACTGATGGCGGTGGAAACCATGCAAGGGCAGCAAGGCACAAACCAGCTCACCGGGAGCAACTAGGGGTTCAGTGTCTTGCCCAAGGACACTTTGACTTGTAGACAGGAGGAGCCGGGATTTGAGCCGCCGACCTATGGGTGATTGGCCAAACCTGCTCTACCTCCTGAGCTACAGCCGACTTTAACCTCAGTAAAACTAACGCTGGTGAATGCTAACCAGGTGAAAAGCTAACCTGCCGACACTGGTGAATGCTAACCTGGTGAATCTTAACCTGGTCGGAGTATTGAGAGGTCGGAATCATGATCAGTCCCCGATGTGGCATGTTGAGTAGGTACTATCCTATTGAAACCTGGCATTTAGTAGAGGGTAAGTTTAGGTTTTGGGGTACCAGAATCCATCCACATGCATTTGTCCAGTCATGTGTTTGCCATTATGTGTGGAAAGATAGGAATTCACAGACCAGGACCACCCATTACACCCCCAGAGAGATGTGCAGTAAGCGTGATGGCACTCGACCGATACAGGTTTGTGATAATTATCGTTTATCGTGATAAAAAACATTGTCCTCCGTCACTGGGATCAATTCACCTTTTATTTGCCGAGCTGCATATTCAGTACCACTTAAACCCTCTATAATTGGTAAAAGGTACTTATAATATGTGTGGTTGATAGTCTTTTGTTCACTATATCAAATGTCTTTGCCAAAAAATTACAACGTGTCACGTTGTGAGCTTGTAGGTCGCCAATTTTTTGGCAAATGTTCTGCCCCAGGAAAATGGATTTTGACTATCGCGATAATATCGTAAATCGCGATTTATTTTGTCACAATAATCGTGATATTTAATTTTCATATCGTCCCATCCCTAGTATAATATAATATCACTGAATGACAATCAGAGAATCAGAGCCTTACAGAAGCCATGGTCAATGAGAATGTGATTCCTTGTGTTTATTGTTCCTTTATTTATGGATTATTATACGTGAATGGGATTGTGGGGGCGTGAGGGGACATTAACATATTCATGAATCCTGGCATACTAAATGAGGGCAAAGATAGAGGTTTTGGGGAGAGAAAAGTACATGTCATGTGCATTTATTAAACATTTCTTATTTTAAACACACCAGGGGACATGGGGAAGGGCACTTTAAAGCAAGTGTGGACAGGCCTTACAGCAGGGACGTGCAGAGAATGTTCGAGAGGCAGGGGCTGATTTCCAAAAGGGCCTTTTGGTGGAAGTATCGAAAATAGCAGACCTCCAAGGTCGGCTATTTTCAGTGCTTCATACCACACTAAACTATAAGCATACTCAAGTCAATACTGGAGATGTGGCGTGAAGGCATGGATTTCTACTCAGAGAGGGCAATTCTTTCTTTTTTTTTTTAACTAATATTTTTATCCCACGATTTTGCAACCCTTTTTCACCCAGTGCCAATTGCCTATGTAATCCTGGGCTCTGCTCTCCCCCTGCCACGCCTGGGGAGACAACGGACTGACCTCATGCTTCCTTCAATGCATGAGTAGTCTTAGTTGTTTCAAGTTGTTTCTTTACACCTGACAGGGGGGATTTCCCCGGGATGGACGTAGCGCGTGGAAGGAACACGTTATTCCAACCAGTTCCTTTACCCTCCATCAAGCACCCCGGCTGGCCAGGGGGAGGCATTATTGAGACCAGGATTACTGCATGTTTTTGTGAGGGTATCAACCCTAGGAGACACGGGGAGAATATGCAAACTCCACACAGAAAGGCCCTATCGCCGACCCCACCTAGGGTGTGGGCGCTGATGACGCGGAGGGAGAAGCACGCCCCCAGCACCTACAGCGTCCCCCGGCGGGAATCGAACCCAGGTCCTTCTAGCTGTGAGGCGAAGCGCTAACCACTGCGCCACCGTGCCCCCTATAGGCAATTCTTTCAACATGATGCTGCATTCAAGTTCAGGAGAGTTTGGACAAGGCAATTCTCTTGAATGCTGCCTTCGGGTATGGCATAGAAATAGAAAGACAGCATTTGTATTTCTTCACCATAGTAAAAACTGCATTCATGGTCTGGAGAGGGCACTTTTTACAGACGGGTAAAAGGGCAGGGGCTCAAGCCCCATTTGATGTCTATGTGTGCACGTGCTTGCCTTACAGTATGTTCCAACTCTAATAGCATGACCTAATTTACCATCCATAAAATAGAAAGATGGCATTGGACAGTACAATACAGGACCTATAAGACAGATATTTATGAAATGTGTCTAAATTCTGTACTCATTTGTAAACCCATATAGACAATTGTGCCAGTCTTTGTTAATTGTCGTTGTCAAGGTTATTTTATGCATCCTCTTAACACTCAGGTCTCCTCTCACGCACGCGTGCTCGTGCGCACGCACACGAACACACGCACGCACACGCCTTACCCATCTCTTTTGTACTTGACGTGGTTTCTGGCTGTCAGTGGCAGTCAGGGAGGCATCATTGCGCGCCAGAGGGAGGTAATGCTGTGACTCATGCGTGCTTGCGTTTGAAAAGCGAGGATTGAGGCTCAAATATAAAGGGGGAAAAATATTCTTGAGGGGAAAAAAAGGGTCAGTGCGCTCCGCTGGATGGACATTTTTCCACGCTCTATTGGTATTCCGCTGTCGTTGCCACTGGACTGCTTCTTGTCGTGGCTTGCGTGGATATATTTGGTTGTTCCCCTATAGTTTGTCTGGACTCGGCAACCTGTGTGCCTGCTACCGGTAAGATGATGTCTTTTTTTTCTCTCTCTCTTGTTATCGCACATAATTGCAAGCGCATCCAGAATATAGGCTCTCGCACGTGCATGAATGGAAAAGATTTTCAACCGTTCAAATTATTTCTGAATACATGCAAGCTGTAGCCTAATTTTGTCTCAGAAATAGACAAATAGTATACGATTGAACGCGCGAATATAGGCTACGAATATTAAGTTACAACAATGTTTGGCAAACGTGGATAAACAAAGTTAATGGTTTGTTTTCCATTCTCTTGGTATTTGAATTATTCCCAAATGAGTGACAGATCGAATTCATTAGTAACGACCTTATTACTCATCCTCCGGTGACATTGACTGATGATGACAGACAGTGGTTATGCTTATTCAAAAGATCCACTTAATTGAATTGTCTGTTGCGGCAGTCAATACATTGCTCCGTCCGTGCCATAGTTATTTTGTGCATATTTTAAGTAAATTACGCAATTGTAATTTGAATATAGCCTATTAGGCTACATTAATAACCCAATACCTGTTGCGACTTGCGAGTCTTGCGACCGTGTTTATGGCTCGGTAATAACGCCACATTAATTGTTTTCCCTCCAATTTGTCTTTGTCGCCAGATGAACAGAGACGCGGTGTTTCACCTGCTCTGTGTTGGTAGCCTACTTAACGGTCTGGTGCCCTTCAGCTCGCCCGCCCAACAGTGAGGGACAGACAGGGATAATTCTGGCTCTAACGAGCCATATACAAACTTAACTGGAAGATCGGTCTTATATGGACAATGTACACGGCTGCAACTTTTTTTATTCGTTCGTCTTAAGTGGCTCCTCTGTATTGTGGACACCTTAGTTTGCAGATGATTTGTAGCTTATGTGTGTGCGATTCTAATTGAGCGCACGTTATCTTGTCTCTCCAACCGTTTTCGCTGAGCATTCGGGACAGAAGACCTTTAAGTCATTGTTGGAAGATTCATGTCCAAATGGCTCCCAAACAATAAAGTAGGCCTAATAACAATAGCCTATTAATACTAGTCTAAACGAGTATAGCCTACAGCCTGGCCCTAGATGGTAATGGAATTATGTATTCGGTGTATCATGATTCATGCATATCATGATTCATGCATGACCAAATCAAACCAGCCAAACGCGGTGTGTAGGCAGGTATAGGCTATAGGCCTATAACAGGTAGTAACCAACCAAACCAACCAACCCTATTAAGAAGAAATGTGTGTATAGTGTAGCCATATTTGATGCGAGGTTGGACGAGCATAGGCTATTACCGTGACCTACCCATAATAACCCTGGGCCGTTTGTTTGCAGTTTATAGCGGGCAGTTAGTTCCCGTTGCGCATCCTTATCCGTCCCGAAGGAGACCAACAGAAGACTGATGGCCTCGTCTGAGCCCACCGCCACCGGCGGGGACCACCAGGACCCCAACACTGCCAATTTACAACCTCTGTCCACAAGTAGGTCCGCGCACATCACACACACACACACACACACACACACACGCGCACGCACGCACGCACGCACGCACACACACACACACACACACACACACACACACACACACACACACACACACACACACGCACACGCACACACGCACGCACGCACGCACGCACGCACACACACTCCTCCCCTTTCTCCTCAACTCTATCTACAACTCTCTCCTCTCCCCTCCTTCCTTCGCTGTCTGATAAAAAAAAAGAAAAGCCGAGTCTCAACCCGGACCATTTACTGAGCAGACCGTGTCGTTAATCATCCCGGTTAAAAACAGAGCTATCACCGCCTGTCTAATGGATCAGCGGCGGACCCTCCCGGCTGTAAGCGAGCAGAAATAATGCGCCGTTAAGTCTCCTCCAGATGGAGCGATGGCTCTGGAACGCTGTTTAGGCTATCGATTGTGGAATTTGTTCAGAAAAAAAACAAACAAACGTGCAGGTTATTTTATGGATTATTGGGCTAATATGCCAGAACACGTATTATTTGGCTGGTTTTAGGCCATGAATGATCGTGGGTTGTTGTGAAGATCAAGCCATTTAAAGCATGATATGATCGGACTTTGGATAGCACAAATTTTTGCGACAAATCGTGCTTACCTTCTGAATGATCCACGTTTTTATTCATTTTTGTAGTCATGTTTTTATTGACAGGTTTGTGAATTGTGCTAAGGGCCTTCACGGTAGACTGGACCTAGCTATAGGCCTATAGGTGGCCAAAGGAAATGTTTCGCTGGACATTTTTAGATTATAATATCATCATAAATATTTAGATGAGTTAATTCATTAGGCTGCTATATTTCCAGCACTATAGACTATCGCCCAAATACAGTCTGTTCCACTATACACAGTCACACACCTTGCTGTCATCTGACGTAATTCTACGCAATCACGCGGAACAATAATTGATCGTTTCAGCAATTGGGTTTAGGCCTAAGCATGTTATTCGTTTTTGCAGACGAAAAAAAGAGCAAACGAATGCACATTTCTATAGCATTGTTTATTATACAATTATTATGATAAAAATATATCATATTTGAATTCTCAGCAGTATGCACTGTCCTATATAGCATGGTTCCCAAACGACTTTTAGCCTGACATGTGACCCAAAAGAGAAATGAGACATTTAAACATTTGTTTTCTAATTTATGGAATGTCTTTCTTCGTGAAATTGCTGACAAAAATCAATTACAATTATTTTTAATTCATGAAAGAAATTGTTTTATTGGGCATGTTTTTTGAAAATATTTTGAATAATAATTAAAAAAACAAAATGTAGAAAACAAAAAAAAAACAATAAGGGACCCATGCATATACAAATCTGTCTTGCGACCCCCACAAATGGGTCCCTAGTACAGCCTAACACAGTGTTTTGGATCCAGTGCTATCTCATATCTCACAATTGCTCCTGACATTGTTTCGTCTTTGGGAGGGTTGTTTTTTTGTGACTTGCTGCTTGCTTGTGCTGTTGTGCCATTATCTGTGTCTGCCACCACGCTCCATCTCATGCCTGGCGGCTTGTGCTGTCTCCGTGTCACCGTCTCTGCTGGCCTCCTGCCGCCCCCAGCGACAGCCCCCCGCCCGGGCCCGGGGGCCAGTTTATAGCCTTTACGGGTTTCTTAGCCTGATATTGGGTTGTTGTTTTTTTTAGGTTCAGCCCAGTTCTCCCTCAGTTCTCCTCACATTCTCCCGTTCCCTGGCTGTCTGTGTATGTTTCTTACTTCACCGGATGGCTTTGTGCTCTGCTCTGCGCCTGTTCGTTATATTCCACCGTGCCGCATGTTCAAATGCAATTTGATTGTGTGTTGTGTGCATTGTGTGTGTGTGTGTGTGTGTGTGTGTGTGTGTGTGTGTGTGTGTGTGTGTGTGTGTGTGTGTGTGTGTGTGTGTGTGTGTGTGTGTGCGCGTGCGTGCGTGCGTGCGTGTGCGCGTGCGCGCGTGTGTGTGAGAGAGAGAGAGAGAGAGAGAGAGAGAGAGAGAGAGAGAGAGAGAGAGAGAGAGAGATTATTTTATTCTTCTGCTTGCATCAAGCCTGCTAGATTTCCCGCCGCAGACAGACTATATGACTATAGCCAGCTCGCTCCAGTCACATACTGTGTTTCACTCAATTAATTTCTGCCCTCCTCCGCGAGCTCATTTCACGGGTGTTAAGCCCAGGCCGCCCGGGTGTGTGTGTGTGTGTGTGTGTGTGTGTGTGTGTGTGTGTGTGTGTGTGTGTGTGTGTGTGTGTGTGTGTGTGTGTGTGTGTGTGTGTGTGTGTGTGTGTGTGTGTGTGCCGCCCGTCAGTGTGCCAGCAATGCATTGCATGCATGGGATCTGAGGGGTCTGCCGCGCCGGTGTTTTAGGCCTGCATTGTTGTCGTCCTCACTGGGCCTTTGGAAAAAATATACACACGCGCGCGCACACACACACACACACACACACACACACACACACACACACACACACACACACACACACACACACACACACACACACACACACACACACACACACACACACACACCCTTGATTGTGAAAGTGCACCCTGCCGCCGCCGTTTGCTTCATGCCCCCCTGCTTAACTGTGCAAAATGCTCATCGCCAGCTTTCTTCATAAACATGCGCAAATCGATGCATAGGCCTATAGCTATACCTTACCGCACCAATAAAGGCTTATTATAGGCTATATATTTGAGAAATTCAATCGTTCTCCCCCGACCATATTTCTGTTTTAAGCCTACGATCAGGCGTGGATGCACGGATGCACGCGGAAACTCGGGATGAAGATTTGTGGTAAGTTGGCCCGTTATAAACCGTTATGAAATATCACGCCATTCGTTTTTTCAGCCTTAGTTTGTACAGATGCTGCCCATAACCATGTCCTTTTACAATTGAATTTATATGAGCTCCCGTGCTATGAACCTATGATGAAGGCTATTATACCAGGGCCATCCATGACTGTCACTCCGCGTTCTTGTCTCTCCCCAAAAGGTCACTGGCGATTAGCCCGTGGGTCTGTGGAGGCGCCCCCGCTGTTCATGCCACGACCACCCATCAAACGCCCCGCGTCCCTTTTATTTAGAATGAAGATTTCCCAGACATTATTGGGCAGTCCCCATCGTCGCTTTAAAGCATTAAATACACGGACATATAAAAATAAAATCACCATTTTTATTCCAGTCTGAGATTTCTGGCTCTGAATGTCCTTCGTTTTTCAGCATATAGTTGTTAATGGTGACGGCATTGACGTCAACAGAGGGGTAGATATGATTACCCCCCCCCCCCCCCCCATCCTCCACAGGGAACTCGTTTCTATTTGTGTTTTTCTGCCAGTGATGGCAATATAGGCCTTCACTCTTATAAGCAGCCATTTGTTTTAATATAGAGGCAAATTTGGCAAAGCTATATGTCAGTATATAGGTTTTATGCTAAATTAAGATAAGAATATAATGTAACATATTTTGATATTTTGTAAGGAGGAGAAGCAAATATCCTATAGTAGCCTATAGGCTTATGGGTCTAAATGGCCTACAATAAAGCAATTACATATTACAAACGTGCATGGAGAATTTTCCTTTTTTAGTGGTAGTTTTTTTTGCAGTATACTCTAAGCAATAAATGAAACGATTATTCAGTAAAAGATGTTACAGAGGTTTGTGTTTTTATATTATGCCTATTTATACCTTTACTATTTCCCTTGATAGAATGGCTGTTTGACAAACCTTTATTTTGTGTTAACAGTTATAGACCTACTGCACAAATATGAGCTTATAGCAAGTGCACAAATTGATAGGCTATACTTTATATAATCTAAACGAGAAACAAACAAGGTAGGCCTATAGCAGTCTTCTATGCTCCTTACAAGAATCCCATGCATCTCAGACTAGGCCTGCCCTCATATCAGTACGTCACAGTGGTGAAAAGTAACTAATTACATTTACTTAAGTACTGTGCCTTTTTAGGTATTTTGAGGTATTGTACTTTACTTGAGTATTTCAAATTTCCAATAGCCTATACTTTTATTTCTCCACTACATTTGCGATCCAGATAGCCTATATTTATTTGAAAACTTAGTTACTTTTGATTGGATTATTATTACAAAACATACATAAACCACTTCAGCCCTATAGTCCCATATTCATTTCGGCCATTTGAAAATAGCCGATCAACAAAGCTCACAATGCTTCGCATCGCGACGCATTGTAGGTCTGCTATTTAAACGATTTAAACACGTGAAACCAATTGAAATGGGACATTCTTCATAACCAGTATTAGCCTACTTTTACTTTTGGTACTTTGAGTATACATGTTGATGTCAATAATTTTGTACTTTTACTCAAGTAGAGAGAGTATTTCTATGGACGGGTTTCTGGTCCACGTTACACTGACAAGAACTAGATGCGTGCGCAGGGTCGGTACCAAAATTAGCCAATGAAACCAGCGCTCCCCAAAACAACAGGTTTTGGGATTGGACGGAATTGATTACATGATACAGTCACCTGTGCATTTAGTCTCAATGTTTGTAAACAAGAAACCCGTCTATAAATATGGCAGTATTGCTACTTTTACTTATAGAAATGTGAGTACTTTTTCCACCACTGGCACGTGGTTCAGGCGTTATTCTATATCAGCCGGGGTCAACTCCTGCATCATGAGAGGACTGCATGTCTGCAGACGCCATCGCGGGTTCAACTTGGGTGTCTCCCTCTCTCGCATCACTGGCTTCATGCGGTTCTGATGTCACGAGGCGGGGGCGGGCAGGACATGTTGTTAGAGTACAAACAACACGCAGTGCACGTTATTCTCATTCATATTGATCGACCCATGCATTTATAGCTCCACCGCCATCACAACGATTCCACAGAGTTGGTAGTCTATATCCTACTTCTGCAGAGACCTGCACAACCATTTCATACACGCACTTTTCTTTTAAAGAACATTCCAGATTTATTTAGTATTTTATTTTTAATTTTTTTACATTGTCTGTTTTGTGGAGTAAAGATGTTGAGTAGTAACTCGTCCTGTGACGCTGTGTCGTGCGCGGCTCTAGGGTTCCTTCAGAAGAACAACAGCCTGGAGGAGAAGGCCATGGCCGCGCAGAAGAACATCATCTCCTGCGACAACAGCGACGGCAGGGACGCGCGCTTCCGACGCACGGAGACAGACTTCTCCAATCTATACGCCAGGGGTGAGGATCACATAGAACCACCTTAGATCCTCTACAAAACAGTGGTTCTGCCAAGGACCCCTTCAAAATGTATATATATTTGGCCGAGAACCCCCATATGAACATATTTTGTTCCCCCAGTGTTAAAAAAAAAAAAAGAAAAAAGAAAAAAAGATGTTCAAAAATAGCGCTTCATATTTCAGCACCAGGGACAGCTCATAGCCTATTTCGACACCAAGGACAGCTCCCTATGAGATGTTGTTGTGAGCTTGATCTGTTATTTTCATGCAAATGTCAGTCACAAAACAGGCTTTGACGTTAGCGGGGGAGCTGTCCCCGCTAGCTAGGTAGTGAAATATGAACATGTCATGAGCATTGTGATCTCATAGATTGGGTATTTTAGGGGGGCGAATGTTTTACCCAGAGTAGGCATGCTGGGGTTCAAGAGTGTATAAGTAAGTACATTTTATTTATATAGCACCTTTCAAAACAAAGTTACAAAGTTCTATAGCCTACAGTGTACAGTACAATATAGACTTAAAACAAGTTAAACAAGGTCAATCTAAAACAAAAGGGTAAAAATACAAAACAACAGAAAATAGGGCAAAAAAACAATGACGTGAGCAGATAAGAGGACAGTCAAAACTTCATGAAATAAAATGTATTTGAAAGAGGCTAAGAAACATAAACCAAGGGTTCCCAAACTTTTCAGGCCGTGACCCCCAAAAATACTCATATATGAACTTGGGGACCCCCACCCTGACAAGCACTTGGAATTGTAGACATTTAGTTTTACTCCCCCCTGGGTGTCCTGTCCTCCAGATTGGGAATCACTGGCCTAAACAAATGTTTGTTGTAGTGCAATTGTAGTATTTATCAACCAAGCATGTGCTATTTAGTCTATGAATGTCAAACTTGCAACCAAATATCTGCACGATTCTTCCAAATACTCAATTGGGTCACGTCATTTGGGTTGGGTATGGCAAGGTATGGCATGACTGGTGTCGCATGCATGCAAGACACCAGTCATGTTGCCATACCTTAGTCTTAGCTTTTGCTGAACTGACGCCACTGCCAATACTCCTCCATACGAGGATATGATATTTTACGACATTCATGACATTTCACGATATGACATACATTTTATGACGATTAATTCTCACTCAAATAATTGCGATTAACAATTTAATTGTGTTCTTGTCGTTGATAACTACATTTCTGTTTGGCCTTTAGGCTTTGAAGTTGCCCATGGCAGATATGACACGTAATCTAAATATACAAAGAAATTACTGACATATTTGACAACTTTCTACTTTAAAAATATCATTGATAGTGGAAATAGCCGATCGCGATGCAACGCGTTGTGAGCTTGTAGATCGGCTATTTCCACTATATTTTACTTAAAACAATATATATGAACATTTTTCAACATGGAAACGATTATGACGATTATGAAAAATAATCGCGATTATGTCAAATAAAAAGATTAGACGATTGTGTAATAATTGTGACAGCCCTATACTCCTCCACGCCCTTAACATGTCCACGCGCTTCACGTTCGTCTCCACACAGACTTGCTTCCGGCCAAGAATGGCGAGGAGCCGACCATGCAGTTCCTGCTGGAGCTGACGGACATCCTGACCAACTACGTGAAGAAGACCTTCGACCGCTCCACCAAGGTGCTGGACTTCCACCACCCCCACCAGCTGCTGGAGGGCATGGAGGGCTTCAACCTGGAGCTCAGCGACCAGCCAGAGTCCCTGGAGCAGATCCTGGTGGACTGCAGAGACACGCTCAAATATGGAGTCCGGACAGGTATAAGATATACTGTATAGCCTATATAGGCCTGATAATAGAAGCAGGCGAGAGCAGGGGTCTTCAACAGGGGGTCCGGGACCCCTAGGGGGTCCTCAGAGTTACTACAGGTGGTCCTCCAAAATCTTTGTGTGATAGAAACCTTTTTCTCCTTTTTTATATTAACCACTTGAACCCTATAGCATCCATATTCTGAGAACTTTAGCCAAAAATAGCAGATCCCTACAAGCTCACAACGCCACACGCTGCGAGGCGTTGTGAGCTTGTAGATCGGCTATTTCCGGCAAAGAGGTTTGGTGTAGAGGGGAACAAGAGCAGACTAATTACAGAATGAAAGGTCAAGTTTATTATTGACAGTTCAAGTGGTTAAATATCTGAAAACACACATTGATATGAAACCCAAACAAATTGTGCTTTCAAAAGATGAAACTACAGTAGGCCTACATGGAATCTATGAAAGGGTTGTGGGGATCCTAGCTTCTCTCAACTATCTCTCTCTCAACTAAGGTGTCCTTGGCCTGAAAACGTTGAAGACCCCTGGGCTAGAGGGAGGGAGGGAGAGAGAGAGAGAGAGAGAGAGAGAGAGAGAGAGAGAGAGAGAGAGGTGTGTGTGTGTGTGTGTGTGTGTGTGTGTGTGTGTGTGTGTGTGTGTGTGTGTGTGTGCGCGCGTGCGTGCGCGCGCGCGCGCGCGCGCGTGTGTGTGTGTGTGTGTTAGTGTGTGTGTGTGTGTGTGTGTGTGTGTGTGTGTGTGTGTGTGTGTGTGTGTGTGTGTGTGTGTGTGAGAGAGAGAGAGAGATTACAGATACTCAATACATTTCATTTAGAAGAGAAGATGCATGTGCAAAAGGTGATCTTAACTGAAATGGTGGAATGGTGTTTTTAATTAAAAAACAACATCAGTAATTAACAATTAACCTCCCAGGGCCCTTTTTGCAACACCGTTTAGCAGCCCATCACTACAGAAGAAGTATTGTAGCTACATAAAGCTACGGTAGTGGGGATTGTCCAGATTTAAACGTCTATAGGACTTTTCTTTTTTTAATTATTTTTTAATTTCATCCCTTCACCATTTTTAGGCCAGTCTTGGCCTAATCAGCACTGCCTACAGTCTAGAGCAGTGGTTCCCAAACGCCTCATGACCCAAAACAGAAATCAGACGTTTTACCCACTAGTTTTACCCACTAGTAACTAGTGAAGATATGCAGATCTACTTCTTAAAGATTTGTTTTATGTAATTTCTTAGATTTATTTTGGAAATTAGCTACGTAAAAAAAAAAACAAAAAAAAAAACACATTTTAGGTAATTGAAGTAATAATAATTAAAAAATTAAATGAAAATAATTTTTTTAAGGGACCCATAAAAATGGGTCCGTGACCCACAAATGGGTCTCGACCCAGAGTTTGGGAACCATTGGTCTCGCGTTAAGCTGAACGATACACAAACCATTTAATCAGTCTGCTCCCCTGATAGTCTACAGCCTATTCCAATGACTGCCTTATCGCCCCCCTGGTAATTCACTTGACATCCTCCTCTGCTTGCCTCGACTTATTAAAGCAAGTGTCGCCTGCGGGGCTCGCAGTGTGTGCGCGGCTGTTTCAAGCTGTTAGAGCCAACGTCGGCCAAACGCTCCCTTGGGTTTTATAAGCAGTAGCAGTGTATTCCACCACTTAATTCACCGGCCATTTGCACTCATAAATTATGTGCGCGCGCCTATAGTTCTGAACACACAGAGAGTTTAGAACGCATGATTTATAACCTACTAATTGCCGTAGCTACACACCGCGCCGAAAAAAGCCAATCTACGAGCTCCCAATCGCATCGGGATATGTTGTGCAGCTTGTAGATCTGCTATTTTCGGCCAAAGGAAAATGGGACAAAAGCAATGCCTTGTCAGGCTTTGACATGAGCGGAGAGCTGTCCCTGGTTTTGAAAAATGAGCTGTCCGTGGTGCTGAAACATGAAGCACAAAAGGAAATCGCTCGTTTGTTTTCCCCTCCAGCTATTTATTCGTGTGCAATTATGTTAGAATGATCTGTTAGGGTTATTTATTCATTCGTTTATTTTACAAACGCTTTATTTATAATCGTTTTTTATTTAAAATACAATTAGCCTAGTAGATCATTTGAATCGTCTTATTTCTTTCTTTGCATATCTTCATTGTCGGGTGGAAACCTATGTCCAAAACCGTTTGTTTTGTATTTATCATTTTAAAAATGATTTAAACTAGTGAAAACAGCCGATCTACAAGCACACAACGCCTCGCACCGCGAGGCGTTGTGTGCTTGTAGATCTGCTGTTTTCACTACTTTTGTGCGACGGCCTTGTATGGTGAAGCAGAGCTTTGCTTTGCGAAAAAAATGTACAAATGTGAAACTTGGAGATACGAGGTTTCTGCCCGACAGTGGCGATATATGGATAACATTAACATGGCTCAATTCTCTCTAAGCCACTGGCCAAAGGCAGATTGCTCCGTGAATGTAGGCTGCCTACCTTAGAATCTGTCATATTCTCTTGTTAGTGGTGGAATTACCCAGACTCAACAATGCATCTTTGACGTGCAAAACCAAAATGGAGGGAGAGCCATATTTTGAGTGCATATATGAACAGTGAAGGGAGGAACTGGCATTTCTATGACCGTTTGTTTCATAAGAATGCTTTTGCCTGCAGGGAAGAGAAGCCATTACATGTCCTTTTATATAGCTCTCTCAACTACAGGAAGGACTTCTTTTTTTCCCCCTTTCCCATTTATATAAAACAGGGTGACCTAATTTTCATAGCAATAAAGCTCTCTCAAAATATGCAGTAAAATATGCAGTACAGTGATTAAACCCATAAATGTTGAAAACATTCATGCATCTGGAAAATGGTCAAAGATAAACCAAAATGACCACGCTTTATATCCACAGTATTGGTTTTAACGTGTCTTATCTCCTCACAGGCCACCCACGCTTTTTTAACCAGTTATCCACTGGTCTGGACATCATTGGACTGGCTGGCGAGTGGCTCACATCCACAGCCAACACCAACATGTGAGTCATCCGCAGGCACATGCACACATAGACACCAAAGGGGGCTTGAGACCCTGCCCTTTTACCCGTCTGTAAAAAGTGCCCCTCTCCAGACCATGAATGCAGTTTTTACTATGGTTAAGAAATGCAAAATCCAAACGGTCCTGAACTCGAATGCAGCATTTTATGTTGAAAGAATTGTGTAGAAATCCATGCCGTTACATCACATCTCCAGTATTCACTCGATTATGCTTAGCTCAGAGTGATATCAAGCACTGAAAATAGCAGACCTCCAAGCTCACAACGCGTCGCAGCGCGACGCGTTGTGAGCTTGGAGGTCAATTATTTTTGATATTTTCACCAAAAGGCCCCTTTAGAAATTTCAGCCCCTGCCTCTCTAACATTCTCTGCACGTCCCTGGTTACTTGTTGTCATCTTACGGTGTATGCATGCTTGTATGCGTGACACGTTTCCATGCCAGGGGAATACCTCTAGTCTACACTAAATCAGAGAGTGTACGAATAAAAGAACAAACATTGATTGATTGAATACTTTATTAGACAGAAATGCAAACAACACGATGCAGTCAGACATTTGAGCTAAAAGGATAACAGAAAATGCAGATTTGTTTTCCAGTGTGGTCTGACATGTCATGTCACGTCAGTGGTGGGATTTCCCATTTGCAGCCCCTGTCGCAGATCATTAACTCCTGAAAGCATAACAAAAGATGAGCTGGTTGTTTTTGGCCGCGGTGTGTTCCCCTCAGTTCTGTCGTATACGTAACAGGTCAAAAATGGCCTCAGAGGGCAGTTATGTAAATGGTTTGTGCGGGTCGGGTCCTGTGGAGGCCTGTATTGACCTGGTTCTGTACTTATATTGTATGTATCAGACTCTGCACAGACCTCCGCCTCAGGGCTGCATGCTGTGATTACATATTGATCTGAGTTCACAGTTACACGGCGCTCCACTATGATATGAACACTCTGTAACAAAACATAATACAAACTCCATACACATGGTGAAATAACCTAGAGGTTTGTGGTATGGTACGGTACGGCACGGCACGGCACATGCACACACATGTTGTTCAATCTTAGCTCGATGGTTCAATCAGAGAGATGTTGCTTTGAAAGCAGTTACAGGCAGTGGTGTGTTCTAGGATTTTTTTGAGGGCATACTATAATCTACGATCCTTGGCTATTCCTGGGGCCATGGCATACGCCAATGCATAATGCCTATCAGATACTTTGAGAGGTTCACAAGGGCATGCGCTTTTTCTTTTTTTTTTTTTTTTTGGCTTTTATGCCTTTATTGGATAGTACAGTAGTCTGACAGGAAACGGGGGGAGAGATGGGGAGAGACATGCGGCAAAGGTCGTCCGGATCGGGAATCGAACCGGCGACGCCGCCAGGCATCAATGCCTATATGGTATGCGCATAGACCAGTAGGCCACCGGGCGCCCCGGGCATGCGCTTTTTCAAATTATTTTCGTCACAGCATACAGCGTAGACCCAAGTATCAGGTAGAACACAGCACTGGTTACAGGCCTACATTCCTATACATAACGTCATTTTCATCTGATGCACAGTTTCATGCTCCATCTTAACAGAAAATGTGCAGAAGCTTTTATGTACATGAGGCTGGATCATGTACTGCATGAGAACAAACTGTAGACATCAATGAACCGTCAATACAGTATTAGCTATTATGCTGTCTTCAGTCTGGAATCAGAGCAGAAGCGAGCTGAGGACCAGATCATTGTATAAAACCATGCATGCTGGAGGAAAATTCGATAAATCGAGGCACTTCATTTGGCCGTTTCTTAAACATTAGGTTAAGAAACCGCCCTCTTATGGAGAACTTGTTCTATGTCATCTCCCGGTTGGAAGAATGCCCTGGGAGAGACGTGAACGCAAGCATTTGTGAACACGCCTGTGCGCGCGTGCACACACACACACACACACACAAATGCACGCATGTACGCACGCACGCACACTCGCACACACGCACACACACACACATCACCCTCTCTTTTCCCGCACCAGCTCTGGCTGTCCCAGATAGAGCAGCGAGGGTTTTCCAGACCATTGACTGCGGGCTCATTGTGAGCTGGTCTTAGCAGATAGGCCAGCTGGGACCCACACTGACACACAATGTCCCCCAGCTGCACAGCAAGCCCTGTCACACTGTGGCAACTGGCTGCAGCGCGCTCCCCGCGGAGAGCGCTCATTCCCACTCCATTGTCCCCATGGATACAGACAGACTCAATGGCCCTTTGAGGTTCTAAGAGCTGGGGGGTGGGTGGGTGTCAGGGGTTTGGTGAGACACGCGTGCGCGCACGCACGCAAACACACCCTCAGTGCCCTTGATGAGGATAATAAGGGCATTTAGGGGCCGTCCCCGGAGAGGGGCAGGTGACTGAGGGGTAATTTTCACCCTCAAAAGACCAATGATTGGCTCTGATTGTGATAATGATCTCCATTATTGTCTTTATAGCGTGAAATGACTGTCAGAAAGGGAGGGAGAATTGTAAAGAGGTGCACCATGTCCGTCCCTTGTATAATGCGATTTTGTTCTATTTGAAGAAAAAGACACAATATGGTGCAATATTAAAGTTATGAGATTAGGTTCCACATAATCTTTTCCTTTCTATATTCTTTTTTGAAGCTGACACTTCCACATCGGTCCCATCAGTCATAATTGGGCTCTGCTTGAGGAGGAATTATAGTAGATTAATTCCATATATTGTTATTCTGTTGTTCACCCTTTCCCTTAAGATATGACATTATTGTTCTAGCATATTGTTCTGACCATCTCATATTATAGATAGAGTCAAGATGACATAGCACAGGTTTGGTATCTTATTGTTTAGATACCAGATTTTTTTAATAAATAATGCTCTCTTTTTTTCTGCATTAGACTCAGATTTTTCTTCTTTACACTCTGACCTCAATTATACATCATCTTATTGTCTACTTCTATACAATACACTACACACAATGTTCGGTTGTTGCACACACTTCTCAAGTAAAAGCTCAAAGTATCAACCTACAACACACAACTATTCAAAATTCTACACATTCAAGTCTGATGTCAATTAGGCTACACACCACATTGTTGTCTAAACACTACACACAATGTTCAGTTGTTGCACAACTGAACATTGAAACAGGAACCGGAGGCTGAGATGCGCACAAAATACAAAAAATGATTTGAAATACAAAGATACAAATACCAGGATATTGTCACCAGGATTGTATCTTGGTGACAGTATCCTGGTCAGTATTAGACCAAGTACTGACCAAGTATTTTGAAAGAATGTATTTTGTGCACATCTCTGACCGGAGGCATGATGCCTAAATCGACTGTAAATCATGTACCAAAATAAAACTTTTTGGATGCATATTTGTGTGCTGTTTTATGTTTGACTATAAAAAAGTAGGCCTACACTGAGTCATTTTACAAAAGGAGAAATAGCTCTTACTCCAGAGTCATTGTCATTCATATGGTGTGTTCCATTTTGACGATTGTGTTTTCAATTTTGCACTGCAGTGTGTAAATGATTGGTAGTGCGCAGCAAATGCTTAGTTGTGTGCAGCAAATGCTTAGTTGTGTATGCATAGACTGGTATGTGTCATTCCATTTTGTGAACACAGTTAAGTGATTTGATGGCAAGGAGTCATCGATTTGATGGCAAAGAGTCTTCTTGGGAAGGGAGTGTGAGGTTTAGCATTTTGTGTGTGATGTTTTAAATTTTGTGTGTGCAGTTTTGAGAAAGCTAGTTATTGTATTGAGAAACGTGTGTTAACAATCGTGAAAAACTGTAAATTAACATTCAGCATGTTCTCTCTCTCTCCGATAGTCTTCCCCGACCCTCATTTTCTCTCCTTTACATCCATGCTATAGGTTCTCAGCCCCTGCCATTCACTGCCTTTCTCTTTCTCCCTTTCTTTTACACGTCACATCCCTTTTCTCGCCTCTGTTCTTTTCTCTCGTTACTTTCGTGTCATCTCCTCCTATACTTCCTTTGTTGGTCTCTGTCACGCTTTGAGCATCCTCTCCCCCCTCTTCCCCACAGCCATTCACACACTGTATCCTTTATCTCTGTTTCTGGCTCCATCTCTCTCTCTCTCTCTCAACCGCAGCATTTTTTCCCTCATCATCACCGTCCTTGGTGTACCGACTGTCTGACCCTGTCCTACTTAAGCTCGATTTAGACACTGTTGTTGTTCGATGCCAGTGTCGCTTGCCGCAAAGAACTGGTCTTTCAAACTCAATGTCGTTCACAAGAGATGTTGTTGTCGGCAAGCGACACTTTCACGCGAGGGCGTATGAATTATAGGTCTTATGAAGAGCAAAGAAACAGGGAACGAACAGGCGGATGAGAGACAGACAGAGCTGTGTTGTTTTAGATGGCAGTGTAGGGTGTTGCGTTCATGTTGGGTGGGGGTGTTGTGTAACTGGCCTCATTAAAGTACAGGGCACTTAGTCCTCTGTGTGTGTGTGTGTGTGTGTGTGTGTGTGTGTGTGCGTGTGTGCGTGCGTGCGTGCGTGCGTGCGTGCGTGCGTGCGTGCCTGCGTGCGTGCGTGCCTGCGTGCCTGCGTGTGTGTTTGTGAGTGGGTGGGATGGCTTGTCAGCCAGTGAGGAGAGGGAGAAGGGACAAGGAATTGCGACTTGACTCGGCTGTAAATGCAAATAATAAAATTCTCAGTGTTTAAAGGATATATTTGCAGCAGATTTTAGTTTTGTCTCTAATAAATGTATGAAATTAACAGCGCACTCCCCTCATCAATGCCCCTCCCTCACGTCATGTAATGTTGGGGTTCAGGGGCGTCACAAGGGGGGGGGAAAGTGGGACTGAGTTACCAGGGCCAAAGGTGGAGGGGCCTTAATTATTTTATACTTTAGCTATTGAAAAATAGCAGATATACAAGCTCACAGCACGGCACCGAGTGCCACGCTGCGAGGTTGTAGATCTGCTATTTTTGAAAAGTCGTGAAAATGTGTGCAAATCTTTCAATATTATGTATTTTTAAGCGAATGGGGGTCCGTGGCCAAATACATATAATTTTGGGGGTCCTTCACAGGAAAAAGTTTGAGGGCGACTGACATAGAAATATAGTTTTTTCAAAAAACCTTAGAAGGATTTGAAATGTTTTCACGATTTTTCAAAAATAGCAGATCTACAAGCTTGCAGCGCGGCACTCGGTGCCGCGCTGTGAGCTTATATATCTGCTATTTTTCAATAGAAGCACAAAATAATGCAACATAATGCGTCTAAATGGGTTAAACCCCCTCCATTCGTGGGGGGCCTGCAGTGAATCCTTGTACCCAAGAGCCCAGAATTTGGTGCGACGCCCCTGCCAATGAATGGCACGCTCCCCTCATCATTGCCCCTCCCTCACGTCACGTAGGGGTTAAAAGAAACCCGCTATCTCCCTCAAACACGGATTCCAGCTCCTTTCCGCCGTGTTCTCACTCGCTCACCACACACAATGCTCTCTGAGCTGTCAATCGCTGGGATTGGCAGGCATTGACAGATAGTGATCAGCGCTTTGTGTGCTTTTAATTAAACCCGTTGAGTGTTGCTCTGGTGGATTTGAATATGAATGTTTGCTATCAGAGCCTTTTTTTAATGAGCTCATACCCCCCCTAGTCAGCACGAGCTCTAGTTGGTGCTACACATGCTGATGGAAATGTATAGCAAGGCTAATGGAAAGCCAGCACGTGTAGGATATAGTATATATCAGGGGTCTTCAATGTTTTCAGGCCAAGGACCCCTTAGCCAAGAGAGAGAGAAAGCATGGACCCCCACTACGTATTGCATTAAATTGTGTTGCAGATTTCTGAGACAGCTTAGACTTATTTGACAGAAATATCATCAGGTTGTTGGTTTAATGTGTATTTTTAGATGTTGAACGATGTTGAACCGACAATACTTAGTCTGCTTTTCTTTTACCAAACATCTTTGCCAAGAATAGCAGATCTACAAGCTCACTTGTAGATCTACTATTCTTGGCTAATGTTCCACAGAATAGGGATACTAGGGTTCAAGTGGTTAGTGTAGAAAAAATAAAGTTCTTATCACACAAAGACCCCCTGTAGTAACTCTGAGGACCCCCTAGGCCAGGGGTCCCGGACCCCTGGTATATATGTATGCAGTTGTGTAATAACTTTGCACTTTTACTCAAGTAAACATTTTGAATGCAGGCCCTTTAGTCGTCACAGAGTATTTCTACATTGTTTTATTGCTTTTACTGAAGTAAAAAAAATTGAGTTACGTCTTCCACAGCTGAATGCCACGTGTCGTCGTTGTCGGGCCAAAACCTTGTATCTCCAAGTATCAAATGTGTAAGTTTTTCTGCGAAGTAATGCCCTGCTTCATCATACAAGGCCGTCGCACACAAAAGTATTGAAAACAGCAGATCGACAAGCACACAACGCCTCGCGGTGCGAGGCGTTGTGTGCTTGTAGATCGGCTGTTTTCACTAGTTTAAATCATTTTAAAAATGATAAATACAAAACAAACGGTTTTGGACATACAAGGTTTTCACCTGACAACGACGATATACAATATGTGTGCTGTGCACGTGTGGGTGTGGGTGTGTGTGTGTGTGTGCATTATGCATTTTCGCGCGCTCATGCACTTGTGGTCTGCAGCTGTATGCTAATGCAAGTATGCATACAGGTCCACGGGAAGAAAAAAAAACAGCCTTTTGATGACAGGAACACAAATGATTATTGATTGAACAGGGCAGACGGAGACAGTGAGTGATGTTTGTGAACGGATGCTCTCTGCCTGACAGGTTCACCTACGAGATCGCTCCCGTGTTTGTGTTGATGGAACAGCTCACTCTGAAGAAGATGAGAGAGATGATTGGATGGCCTGGCGGGGAGGGGGACGGCATATTCTCACCAGGTCAGCACTTTAAGTATATATGCAAGTGTGTGTGCGTGTGTGTGCGTGCGTGCGCGTGCATGTACGTTTGCGTGTGTGTGTTTGTCCAATCCATACACTCCTTGGATATACTGTATATGCCAGGGGTCTTGAACGTTTTCAGACCCCTTTTCATAGATTCCATATAGTTTCATTGATTGACAGCACAATCATCAGTGTATTTTGGATTCATGTCAATTTGTGTTACTGTACTTGAACCGTCAATACTTAATAAACTTGACCTTTCTGTGAAATTCACTCTGTACTTAGTCTGTTCTTTTGTTCTTTTTCCCCTCAACACCAAACCTCTTAGCCAAAAATAGCCGATCTACAAGCTCACAACTCCTCGCAGCGCGAGGCGTTGTGAGCTTTTAGATCTGCTATTTTTGGCTAAAGTTCTCAGAATATGGACGCTAGGGTTCAAATGGTTAATATAAAGAAGGAGAAAAAAGTTTCTATCACACACAGATTTGGCGGCCCCCCTGTAGAATCTCTGAGGACCCCACCCTTTCTCTAGGCCTATGTTACTTGTTTCTTGTTTCTTAGTATGATATGAACACATACGCAGTATACACGCTATACTCGTGTAGGTGTGTGTGTGTGTGTCTCAGCCAACATGAATATGATAATTATAATTTACTATGTACTGTATACAGTATGCTAAGATTGTGTGTGTGTGTATCTGCTCAACAGGGGGCGCCATCTCTAACATGTACAGTGTGATGATCGCACGCTACCATTACTTCCCCGAGGTGAAGACCAAGGGCATGTCTGCCGCTCCGCGCCTCGTCCTCTTCACGTCGGAACACGTACGTGACCGCGCACCACACATACACACACACACACATACTGTATGCAGGGGCGTCGCACCAAATTCAAGGATTCACTGCGGGCCCCCCATGAATGTTCTTCATAGGGGGAAGGGGTTTAACCCATTTAGACTGGGAACGCATGATTAGCGTTATTTAGTGCTTTGAATATTGAAAAATAGCAGATATACAAGCTCACAGCGCGGCACCGAGTGCCGCGCTGTGAGCTTGTAGATCTGCTATTTTTATTTTTTTTTATCGTGAAAAGTCTTTGAAATTTTCAAATCCTTCTGAAGCTTTTTGAAAAACCTATGTTTCAATGTCAGTGGTGCTCAAACGTTTTCATGTCAAGGACCCCCGAAATGATATGTATTTGGCCACGGACCCCCATCTCAAAATATTTTGTTCCAGGGACCCCCCCAGAAGCCAAATTTGAGTTACAAATGTTCGCTTGAAAACTACATATATTCAAAGATTTGCACACATTTTCACGACTTTTCAAAAATAGCAGATCTACAAGCAGCTAAAGCATAAAATAATTAAGGCCCCTCTATCTTGGACCCTCGTAACTCAGTCCCACTTTCCACCCCCCTTGTGACGCCCCTGCACACACACATACTGTATGGACACATGCACATGTAACGCCCGGGAATCAAACCCGGGTCTTCTGCATGGAAAGCCAACATCACATCTTAACCACTAGCCTTGAGGGGAATTCCCTCTTGACCAGGGGAGATATTAGGCTTTTGGTCATCAGGCAGAGGCACACTTATACTCACGTGCACGCACGCGCGCACACACACACACACACACAAACATACAGACACACACACACACACAAACATACAGACACAAACATACAGACACACACAATACACATGGTCAAACACACACACACACACACACACACACACACACACACACACACACACACACACACACACACACACACACACACACACACACACACACACACACTCTCTCTCTCTCTCTCTCATCATTACATGTAATGGAATGAGGGCTATGCTTCGATGACTGTAGATTGAGGCCATTGCAAAAGTCCCACAGAATCATTAGGCCTCAGCACCCTGTTCCAATCAAGCCAATGGCTATTTTAATGGAACTTCTACCTTGTGTCACATCTTATTTTTGTATTCAGTGACATATTATGCCATCTAGCCACATCTTCATTTTCAATTAGTACACACACGCACACATTCACGAGCGAGTGCACACACACACACACACACACACACACACACACACACACACACACACACACACACACACACACACACACACACACACACACACACACACACACACGCGCACACACACACACACACACACTGCTTGTTGTAGTTTTACGTTGTGTGAGTGAGTTGCTTGTGTTGTTGTGTGTTCCAACAGAGCCACTATTCCATTAAGAAGGCCGGTGCTGCTCTGGGCTTTGGCAGTGAGAACGTCATTCTGCTCAGTACTGATGAGAGGTACGTGTTAAAGCTCTAATACTAAAGTTTGATGTCCTGAAGTCATTGTATTATCATTGTAACCCGGATCTCCCACACGGCATATGTGAGATCATCATTGTTTTAGATAATTGAATGACTGACTTCAAGATTAAGTTCATTGTCCCACAATCTGGAAAATGTGGGATTTCACGCATGTTGCAACCGTAAAATACAAACATTCTGCATACACCATACAAAGATGTTAGTAAATAAAAACGTACAGCAAGTTTCCTAAAAGCACCTAGACAAACACATCAATCAATAAAAGCAATAATGTACACAAATATATCTTTAATAAAAAAATGATCCCCCAGGGCATACATGGGCAACTGGCGGCCCGGGGGCCACATGCGGCCCCCACCTTCACTTAATGTGGCCCGCAGGTTAATACTGGAATACTGATGTATTATTGATTTCAGCTGTTACAATTCCAAACATGACCTGTTTTAATTCATTCTATATTAGCAGCTTAATGACTAGTATAGTAGTATTAAAATGTATTTTTTTTTGTCCAATGTATTTGTATTTAAGTTCATAAAGTTAACATGAGTATATAACTAAATGCCTTTCAAATGAAATCAAAATGTTACATTTCAGGATTCCAATTCAAAAATAACAAAAAATAGCCGATCTACAAGCTCAAAACGCATCGCAGGCTATTTTTGCTTCTTTTGTATGAGATACTAGAATGACAAAGTAGGACGTAGCAATATGCAATGTGGCCCTCTGGAGTGAAGGTGGAAATATAGTGGCCCTCGCCATCATCAAAGTTGCCCACCCCTGCCCCAGGGTCTATCCTGGCCTCATCCTTTTCTTATATTCTGGTATTTAAAGATTTTATTGACCCAGAGATAAATACATTTTTATAGCTATTTAAATGTGCGACAAGGGACTCTAGAGGGCAGTAGCTGATAGAGCGTGTATACTGTAACATGGGATGGGTCAGTAAGTATTCTATTGGCTTGCCTTGGGGCAGTCGTTTGTTGGTAGACTTCCAGAATGATCGCACCCATATAAGGATGGTCTCACAAGAATCTTTGAGTATCCAGAAAACCGCTATGTCTGATATACTGTTAATAATAATAATAAATTATTATTATTACCCCTAGAAGCTGGGCCGCCCGTCTAGTCGGCGACCTGGCTAACTCGGAACAATGTAAATAGGGAATGAATGCCCCGCCCTTTAATGCAAACCCCATTATACTGTTGTCATAGGACCAGTTTTGACCATCTGTTTGCCTGTGTCCATTTATGCCCATATATGGAGATATCTGTATCTGTCTGTCTGTTGGTATCCATTTTATGTCCATATATGGAGATCACTGCAGATATAGTTCTGGGTCCATTTTATGCCCATATATGGAGATATCTGTCTATCTGCGTCCATTTTACGCGCGTGCCGAATTTGAAATAGGGAATGAATGCTTTAATGCAAACCCCAATATACCTGTTGTCATAGGACCCGTTTTGACCATCTGTTTGTCTTTGTCCACTTATGCCCATATATGAAGATCTCTGCACACACAGTACCGGTTGCGGAAAACTCTGATGTCAGACATCAGCTCTGCATACGGGCATTCATTTTATGCCCATATATGGAGAACGTGCGTGCCGGTGGAACGAACGGTTCTCGAGATACATGGATTACATACATACACACTCACAGAGATTTTTTGTTGACTCATGTGGCGTACGTGATGTCAGAGCCTTTTATGAAGTGATGTCACAATGAGTCAGCGCTTGCGCCGATTTCCTCCAGAACAGCCTGATGTCAACAATCAGCCCCGCATAAGGAGATTCCGAACGTTTCGCGCCCGTTCGGGAAAACCGCGCGTCGGGTCGGGTCGAGGCCCGGCACTGCACTGAACGCGCGTGCCGAATCTGAAGCCGGTGGGACGAACGGTTCTCGAGATACGCGGATTACAGACAGACACGCAGAGACTTCTCGCATTTATAGATAGATGACCACCTCTATCATCGTCCATGCTGTCCAGTGCTGTGTTCTACCTGTAAAGCACGTATACGGCGTCTGCTGTCGGAAATAAAAATACGGTATGAATAGCGTCTGCCCTCGTGAACCTTTCAAAGTAGCGTATTTGATAGGCATTATACACTGGCGTCTGCCCTGGCCACACGAATAGCTGCGGATCATAGATTATAGTATGCCCTCAAAAAAAGTCTAGAACACACCACTGATGCTGTCTGCCTCAGTCAGACCAGTTTGTTCTTCAGTTGTATGTAGACCAAACAAGGCAGTGATGCCTTATCTGAGGTTCTCTGAGATAAAACATCTCCACAATTAAATGACATGTCATGTTTCGTGTTAAGAGTAGTACCAGCTGTTCCATAGTAAATGTCAAAGAATGCTAAACATCTTGGATGCTAAACCACTGGAGCTTTAACACTAGAATAAACACTGGACGATAAACTTACATTTAATCACCAGTAAGACTCCCTAATCGGGAGATAAGCGACCGTCAGGTCACAGCGTGATTTTAGGCCAAAATGTGTAGGAGCAGTGTCCAAAATGTCTTTGAAAGAATCGGCCTGATGGTGGCGCTATATGGGACAGATCCATGTTCATGAGATGAGTGTAGACATACTCTGTACCGATTTGCGTGATTTAGGGCAAAATCTGTAGGAGCAGTGTCCAAAAATGTGTTTTGCAAGAATCGGCCTCATGGTGGCGCTAGAAGAGGGGCATGTGACAATTGGCATGGATCGGGGCAACGGTTGCGGAGATATGAGCAGGGTAAAAGTGTGATGTGTGACAGACTGACAGACTGACAGACTGACGGACAGAACTTAATACTAAACTAAGACAGAAAATTGGCTTTCTATATAGAAATAAAGTCAACTTCCCAATGATCTGCAGGAAAAGGATTGTGGAAGCTGTCTTTATGTCAGTATTAGATTATGGGGATGTAATCTAGAAATGTTGCCCCTACTACCCTTTTACCCCTTGATACAGTTTACCACTCAGCACTTAGATTTATCACTGGTGAAGGCTACTATACCCACCACTGAACCCTCTATGAGAGAGTAGGCTGGCCATCCCTTGCTGAGAGAAGAACAAGGCACTGGCACCAGTTTATTTTTAAAGCTATCGATGGGAGGTTACCACCCTATATCACTCTACTACTTGACTGGAAGAAAATTACTTACCAGACTCGCTCAAGTGACTGGCTTTCACTTAAGGTTCCACCTGTTCAGTCCGAACTAGGGAAACTGCTTTTTGCGTTGATGCTCCCGTTTCATGGAACAATCTACAATGCATTCTAAAAATTAATGCTCCAATATCCTATGGTCAATTTAATAACATGCTCTTAAATCTCTCTACCTCAGTATGCAATTGTTTTTAATCTACTATTTCCCTATGATGTTTCTTTTATTTCTTGTTGTTGTTGTATATTTGTATGTCTTAATTGTTGATCTTTGTGTTTGTAATCTCGTCAGCATTGCAAATGAGGGTGAACCTCAATGCTCTTTTCGAGAATAAATAAAGGTTTCAATCAATCAATCAATCAGAATTTGGGACTTAAAGGACAACTCCTCCCTAAATCACTTCTAGGCTAATTTTCCTACTTATATTGATCCATAAAGACTGTCCATGGGGTCTATTAGGCAGAAATGCCCCTGTTGTCCAGTTTCCCCAGCAGAACCCAGCATATCTCATAGCATAGAGTGGAGCCTATAAGCCTATCGCTTTTACACTATTTGTTGCGGTCAAAAGTGATTTATTTTTTTCATGAATCTGTTACTATTTGTCACTACAAACACATCCAGGGATTGGTTGTCCCACAAAAGGCACCACAATCTCATAAATAATGTTTTGGGGTGAGCAGATCAGCACAACTGCCAATCAAAGTGACTGTACTGGCCAATCACAGGGCATCTTTTACGGGACTTGGTAAAACATATAAAAGCATAACATCTGTTTAGCAGAGTGTGGTGGCTTTTGTGGGACAATGATGGAATGGATGTGTTTGTAATGACAACTAGTACCACATTCATGAAAAATAAAAACACTTTTGACCACAACAAATACTGTAAAAGCAATAGGGCTTATAGGCTCCACTCTATGCCATGAGAGCTGCTGGGTTCTGCTGGGGAAACTGGACAACAGGGGCTTTTCTGCCTAATAGACCCCATGGACAGTCTTTTTGGATCAATATAAGTAGGGAAAATGAGCCTAGAAGTGACTTAGGGAGGAGTTGTCCTTTAAGACCTGGAAAGTGCTTCAACCACTATCTTATACTTTAGCTATTCAAAAATAGCAGATATACAAGCTCATAGCGCTATGTGCTTGTAAATCTGCTATTTTTGAATAGTGTGTACATTTTTGAATATATATTTTTTTGGCCAAATACTTGAAAAGGTTTGAGCACCACTGATATAAAAACAGATTTTTCAGAAAACAGTTTTTTTTTAAGAGTGGTTCCTCTGACATCACAGTGACATCAGAGCATGATGTCAGAGCGACAAACCCATAGAACCACAGACAAACCCATATAACCATGCACAGACAAACCCATAGAACCACAGTGTCAGGCGTGACAGACAGACAGAGATACACACATACGGACAAGCTGTGACCGTTTACATACTAATCTGCGACCTACGGTCGCAATAAGAACATCAGCAGTGGTTGGAGGCTCTTCCATTGAGACATTTAGACGCTGGTGTCGGTTAGGACACCTACTGTACTAATTGAAAATGTAAATAAATGTATTTCAACAAGACCAGATGCATACCGGTACATACATACCGGTATATATTTTTTAATTGTTTTTATAAATGTGCTGAATAAAATCAAATCAACACACACGCCTATAAACTATAGGTTTTGGATCTCATTCTCCACAGTCAAAAAACGTCTAAACGAACAAAACGTTGCACTGTATCAATAATAAACAATCAATCAATCAAATTCCTTTTTTTGCCCACCGTTCTCCACAGTGAAAATTCATGTCAGGTTTGTGAGTGTGACGATGACCTTTCTGTCCTTTCTCTCTCAGGGGCAGAGTCATTCCTGCTGACCTGGAGGCCAAGATTATTGATGCAAAACAGAAGGTCAGTCCCTTCTTTCTTTCTTTCTTTCTTTCTTTTCTTTGTGTATAATTATTTTATGCTTTAACTATTGAAAAATAGCAGATAAGCTCACAGCGCGGCACCGAGTGCCGCGCTGCGAGCTTGTAGATCTGCTATTTTTGAAAAAAATTGAAAATTAGAATCCTTCTAAGGTTTTTTGAAAAACCTATGCTATGTCAGCAATCTGGCTCGCCATCGTCAAAGAAAAGGACCTTTTCACCTAACTGGAGCTCAGTTAGTCTGTTCTTGAGTTCAGTGGTTCTCAAACCTTTTCATGTGAAGGACCCCCAAACTGATATTTATTTGGCCACGGAGGCTAAGATTATTGATGCAAAACAGAAGGTCAGTCCCTTCTTTCTTTCTTTCTTTCTTTCTTTCTTTCTTTCTTTCTTTCTTTCTTTCTTTCCTGTCTCACACACCTACAGTACTATATTGACAGGATGCTTTGGTCTCTTATCCACTCTGCTGTCTCCACACTGCAGGGTTACGTGCCACTGTTTGTGAACGCCACTGGCGGTTCCACGGTCTACGGAGCCTTCGACCCCATCAATGAGATCGCTGACATCTGTGAGAAGTACAACCTGTGGCTCCACGTTGACGTGAGTAATGTGCATGCTCACTCCTGTGTGTGTGTGTGTGTGTGTGTGTGTGTGTGTGTGTGCGTGTGCGTGTGCGTGTGCGTGTGCGTGTGCGTGTGTGTGCACCTCGCGTGTGTGTGTGTTTGTGCGAGTGTGTGTGTAAGTATGGGTGTGTGTCAATGCGTGCGTATATTAGTGTTGTGAAAAATATTGATTTATCGAAAAGTATCGATTTTGAATTTAGTATCGATTTTCAATATGACTTCTCCATAGTATCGATAATATCAATACTCAGTTTTTACCTCTCTCGTTGGTTCACACCAAAGAATTGCACTAAAATTGCAGTGGTTGCGTGGTATCGAAAATGGTATCAAGATTTTAAAAATATCATATTAAAGTTAGATATATCGTGACAAGCCTAGCGTAGGTGCGTGCTTGTGCGTGCTTGTGCGTGCGTGCACCCACACTTGTTAAAGTTGCGTGTTCCTTCAACAGGGAGCATGGGGAGGTGGCCTGCTCATGTCCAGGAAACATCGCCATAAGCTCAACGGGATCGAAAGGTGATTGAAATGTCATTCAGTTATAATTTAACCCATTTAGAACGGGTACACAGAACGGGTACGCAGATATACAAGCTCACAGCGCAGCACCGAGTGCCGCGCTGCAAGCTTGTAGATCTGCTATTTTTAAAAAATCGTGAAAATTAGAATTTTGACCCGATTCTATAAGTGTCTTTTGAATCCTTCTAAGACTTTTTGAAAAACCTATGTTTCTGTGTCAGCAATCTGGCTAGCCATCGTCAAAGAAAAGGTCCTTTTCACTTAACTGGAGCTCAGTTAGTCTGTTCTTGAGAGACTACTGTGTCAGTGGTTCTCAAACCTTTTCATGTGAAGGACCCCCAAAATTATATTTATTTGGCCACGGACAGTCGGACACCCATCTCAAAATATTTAGTTCCAGGGACCACCCAGAAGCAAAATTTTAGTTACAAACGTTAGCTTTGAAATTACATATATTCAAAGATTTGCACACACTTTTTCCAAAAATAGCAGATCTACTTGTATATCTGCTATTTTTCACTGGGTAAATAATTCTAGGCCTATGCAGAGCAGTCAAAGTGTCATGAATATTTCTTACAGGATTAAATGGTCTTGGGATTAAGAGCGCTAAGAATAGAACAAGGTTATGTTACAAACTGGGATAAACAACAGTAGCTGAGTGGGAATCGGAAGGTCACCATTAGGGATGGGACGATGCGCTATATTATCGTTTATCGTGATAAAAAACACTCACGATAATCGTATCGTGGAGATTTAATTTATCGTGATATCGTCCTCCGTCATGCACTGGGATCAATTCAGCTTTTATTTGCCAGGCTGCATATCTGGTACCACTTAAACCCCCTATAATTGGTAAAAGGTACTTATAATATACTTACTTGATACAGTCTTTTTTTCACTCTCTATCAAATTTCTTTGCCAAAAAATAGCCGATCTGCAAGCTCACAATGCGTCGTTTGTAGATCTGCTATTTTTTGGCAAATGTTCCGCCCCCAGGATAATGGATTTTGATTATCGCGATAAATATCATAAATCGCGATTTATTTTGTCACAATAATCGTGATATGAAATTTTCATATCGTCCCATCCCTATTCACCGTTTTGTCTCCCGGTTCACTCAGTCCAGTCCAGGCGCGTGCACACATAGACATCGGAGGGGGCTTGAGACCCTGCCCTTTTACCTGTCTGTAAAAAACTGCCCTCTTCAAACCGTGAATGCAGCATTTACTATGGTGAAAAAAATGCAAATGCCCCCCTTTCCATGCCATACCCGAAGGCAGCATTCAGGAAAATTGCCGTTGTCCGAACTCTCCTGAGCTTGAACGCAGTATTTTTACATTGAAAGAATTTGTCCTTTGTGTAGAAATCCATGTGGTAAGCCGCATATCCAGTAGCAAAAGGGTGCGCCCCGAAAATAGCTGATCTACAAGCTGTCGGCGCCTTGCAGCTCTGCGCGTTGTGAGCTTGTAGATTCGCTAGGCCAAAAGTGCACTTTGAGGGAATTTCAGCCCCTGCCTCTAACATTCTCTGCACGTCCCTGATTTAGGTGTACCCAGAGCCATGAGAAATGATCATAACCTCGACTGTTATCTTCTCAGGGCCAATTCTGTCACATGGAACCCTCATAAAATGATGGGCGTGCCTCTACAGTGTTCTGCCATCCTGGTCAGAGAGAAGGTAATCCAACACACACACATTTGAAATGTTTATTTACGTCCACAGTGCATAGAAGTGCATAGAAGGCAGAACATTGTTACATACAGCATAGTTGACATACTTGTCAGACACAGTGGACATAAATCATGGGTAAAGGAAATGACTTCTCCAAACACGCACGCACGCACGCGTGCATACATACACACACACACACACACACACACACACACACACACACACACACACACACACACACACACACACACAGGGCGGCATAGCTCAGGGGTAGAGAAACCGTTATTAGAGCACGGAGGGTTCCCGAATAGTCCTTGGGCAAGACTCTGAACCCCTAATTGCTCCCGGTGAGTAGGTTGGTGCCTTGCATGGTTTCCTCCGCCACCGGTGTATGAATGTGTGCGTGAATGGGTGAATGTAATGCACCATCTATGTAAAGCGCTTTGGATAAAAGCGCTATGCACCATTTACCATTTTACACACACACACACACACACACACACACACACACACACACACACACACACACACACACACACACACACACACACACACACACACACGTGCACACACACATGCATACAGTATGTGCACACAAAGAAAACAAAGACTGCTACACCGTAAATGTTTTAACCGTGTGTGTACCTGTACGTGTGCATCTTCAGGGCATCCTGGCAGGCTGTAACTCCATGTGTGCTGGCTACCTGTTCCAACCAGACAAGCAGTATGATGTCACCTATGACACAGGGGACAAGGCCATCCAGTGTGGCCGCCATGTGGACATCTTCAAGTTCTGGCTCATGTGGAAGGCCAAGGTGAAGCACAGCGCCGACAGGGAGACGCACATAGACACGTGCACAATAGGGGTGTAACGATGCATTTTAAAAACGATACGATACGCATCACAATACATGGTTGACGATACGATACATGGCGATGCGATAATGATTCGATTCAATGATTTAAAATCGATATAGTAATTATTTAGCAAAGAAATAAAGAATATATTTATATATATTATATTATAATATATCTTTTATCAAAGAATGTAATTCACTGTAATTCTCTAGCAAATACATGGACATTATATTTCAAGACATATGGACAAACCTGCACCTTGACATGAACACAGAGATTACACACATTTATCGATAGACCAAGAGTAGCTATATGGAATGGAAAAGTAAACCCCTCTTTTTCATTTTCCTTCTTAAAATTGCTAAATACAAAGCACAAATACTTAGTTTCCATATCAATTATTTGCACTGCAAAACGATTCGATGCCGATTATCTGCATTGTAAAGCAATACCGATACGATACAAAGCCAAAACTGTACAATATATGCGTTTTCATATCGACATAGTAGATCATTGCAAATTAAAATTTATTTTTCTATTCAGTTACTATATCGTTACACCCCTAGTGCAAAACATACGTACACAAACACAGTAGCCTGTACACACGCATACACTCATAATTGCACATAGAGTACACATCCACATTCTCAAATATTACCACACAGAAATACATCAATCAATCAATCAATCAATCAAAGAATCCATGCAAACTCACAATTTTACATGCATAATACACATGCACACATATACACACAGATACATATATAGATACAGACAAACATGCAGAATCACATATCTACAACCACACAATCACACACAGACACAAGAATGTACAGTAATGATGTTTGTAATAATGGTTGGCAAAAGTTGAATTGGATTGAATTGTCTTCGCTACAGGGCACCGTAGGGTTTGAGCAGCACATTGACAAGTGTTTGGACCTGTCTCAGTACCTGTACAACAAGATCAAGAACAGAGAGGGATACCAGATGGTGTTTGATGGAGTGGTGAGCTACTCTCCTCTGTCTCTATCACAATGCAAAATACTGTACTGTTACCTTTGAGTACTGTACACAACAATAACAATCAGTTCATTTAACTAAATCACACATTACCAGTACATAGTCACATTGTCAGTGTTATTTTTACTCTGATGGTGTGATCACACTGGCAGCTACAAAGCTGTAGGCTACCATTCTTTCAGATGTAGTGCTAGGAAAAGGAACAATACAGAGAAAGTGCTGTTTTTCCCTTTTCCTAATGGCTAGCCAGATTGTTTCGATGGAAGCCAGTGACATGAAGACACAAAGCGACACCCGGTGATTGTAGCCATGACAAACTCTACAAAGCTATAATCCAAGTTGAATTGGCCTCAAATGCAGCTACAAAAACGACCAAGAGGTGTTTAACCACTTCCAGTCACCTTCTCTCTTCACACAATTTCTGCTTGTAATGGTGGGAAACAAATTGTTTGCGTCAGCCAGTTCTTGCAGTTCCTTATACCCCCAGGCTAAAAATGTCAAAAACATGGAGATGGAGACGAATTATATATTTAGATATATTTAGAATATTCGACGGCTGCATGATCATAATTTGACCAATATGGTGGTTCTCTGAGCTTCAAACATTACTTTGGTTTGTGTTTGTTTGTGATGATAGCCAGTGTTTATTGTCTGTCCACAGCCCCAGCACACAAACGTTTGTTTCTGGTACATTCCACCCAGTCTCAGAGGCATGCCCGAGGGCGAGGAGAGAAGAGAGAAGCTGCACAGGGTAAGACATCTGTCAGTCCGTCAGCCTGGGACCCATCTCCTCAATTTACAGTCCATTTCCAACAGGCATTCAGCACACACTCTTATCCAGATCCACTTACAAATCGTCGTTGTCGGGTGAAAACCTTGTATGTCCAAAACCGTTTGTTTTGTATTTATCATCTATCTATAAATGCGAGAAGTCTCTGCGTGTCTGTCTGTCTGTCTGTGTGTCTGTAATCCGCGTATCTCGAGAACCGTTCGTCCCACCGGCTTCAGATTCGGCACGCGCGTTCCCCGCCGCGGCACGGAGTGCAGTGCCGGGTCTCGACCCGACCCGACGCGCGGTTTTCCCGAACCGGCGCGAAACGTTCGGAATCTCCTTATGCGGGGTTGATTGTTGACATCAGGCTGTTCCGGAGGAAATCGGCGCAAGCGCTGACTCATTGTGACATCACTCATAAAAGGCTCTGACATCACGTACGCCACATGAGTCAACAAAAAATCTCTGAATATCTCCATATATAGCAGATATGGGCATAAAATGGACGCAGAATCACAAAGATCTCCATATACGGGCATAAAGGGACACAGACAGACGGATACAGAGATCTCCATAAATGGGCATAAAATGGACGCAAATGGCATACCGGTATATGGGCATAAAATTTACGCAGAATCACAAAGATCTCCATATACGGGCATAAAGGGACACAGACAGACAGATACAGAGATCTCCATATATGGGCATGAAATGGACGCAAATAGACAGATATCTCCATATATGGGCATATATGGGCATAAAATGGACCCAGAACTATATCTGCAGTGATCTCCATATATGGACATAAAATGGACGCTGACAGACAGACAGATAACAGATATCTCCATATATGGGCATAAATGGACACAGGCAAACAGATGGTCAAAACGGGTCCTATGACAACAGGTATAATAGGGTTTGCATTAAAGGGCGGGGCATTCATTCCCTATTTACATCGTTCCCGAGTTGGCCAGGTCGCCGACTAGACGCTCAGCTTCTAGTTTTTAAAATGATTTAAACTAGTGAAAACAGCCGATCTACAAGCACACAACGCCTCGCATCGTGAGGCGTTGTGTGCTTGTAGATTTGCTGTTTTCACTACTTTTGTGCGACAGCCTTGTCTGATGAAGCAGGGCTTTACTTCGCGGAAAAGAATATACATTTGAAACTTGGAGATACGAGGTTTTGGTCCGACAGTGACGAAATGCAAGATCAGAGTAATAGAACAAGGTGAGCCGAGTGCTTCAGAGGGTTGTCAGCAGGGTGATGACTCCAGTCCGGTGTTGGAGGTGCTCAAAGTTAATAGAAGGTTAAATCGACGAGGGGTCCTGTCAAGGGAAGGTCTTCAAGCACACTCATGAGGCAAGGAACAGCTAAAAAGCCTTTATTAACATAGGGCTTTTACATATTAAAAAACAATAAAAAAAAAGCCACTAACACCGACCGGTTTCAACAGTCTTTCTTCTTCAGGGCTTGGCTATAAGGCAATGTCACCTTAAGTGCATGTCCCCTTATACCTCCCTGTGACCAAGGGAACCAATAATCATGCAAGATCAGAGTAAATGGCATGAAGCCTATAGTCAACAAATGACAAAAGAAAAACTATTTAGTGCCTGAATGAAACTGGGATACCAGTTAAACATCAAACCTATAGCATCTGTCAAAAAAACAACAGGCTTACAAGGTCCAGGTCCAACTAGTATATATCAGCTTTCTGCTCAGGCAGTATTTTCAGAAAACTCATTAAAGAGTGATGAAATCCCTGTCTGCTTTCCACCGACATCACTAGTTTAAACAATGTGAAATGGCCGCTGAGAGGGGTAGGGGGTCAGGTCAGGCATACAGGCTGTCACCTCCTGTATAGTGGATACTGATTACGTTTCCTCTGACAAATGTTCTACCACCATTGAACCACACCTCTGTTTGTTGGAGACTTCCTTATAACTGGTCATAAGGAATGTTGTCGTGTTTCACTATATAGACATGTGATTTATTTCAGTTTCACAACTAATACATTATAAGTGTACCGGTACGTGCCGTCACAAATATACCTATCATAATCTACCCAAGGAATATGAAACTTTTCGTATTCTGGAGAATTGATTTTATTCTGCTCATATTCTGATCAGCTCAGCTCAAATTCTCGGTGCACCCGGAAAGGAGCTAACCGCTCCTGCATCTGGCTCTGTCCCTTTGTCCCAAGAAAAGGGTCGCCTAGGGTCACATTGGCCAAACTTTAATTCACCCTTTGTCAAGTCCCTCTTCGCTCCCATTGGTTGCTGTGTCTTGGTGGGACAAAAGTCCTTTCTCTCCATCCACTGCCATTGAAATTCAGTTGTTTCTTATTGTTATTTTGTGTATTCAATTCTCATTTTAAACTTGGTTTCAGTAAAAAGGAGCCTCTCAGGTGCAGTGTAGTGACTGGGCATGTTTTTAAATGTTTTTATTTATCCAAAAATTATGTTTTAGCAAATTCAACATAAAAAAGGCGGAACCAGGGAGGGACAAGTCAGAAAGAGCCTGCTGGTTGGACAGTCAGGGACCAATCAGAAAGCTGACAAATGGTGAATTGCGGTACGCTTAATCAAACTGTTTTCAGCGAGCCCATGCAGTTTCTCTAGTAGAGAAACTGCATGGGCTCGCTGAAAACACGCACAAAGTATGTACTAGTTGCCAAAAAATTTGGATTGCAGTAATATAAATGGTAAGACAAAATGCATTTCCCATAGGAATTCACTGGGAAACCGTGTTTTCCAAAATCTCAAAAAGTATAACAATTGGTAATGAGAAAAATACAAGCAACAATGTGTAAAGCTGAACAAGTTGAAGCTTGAACGAAATTTGTAGCTCAAAAACAAAAAAATAGTTTTAGGTGCCAGACAATGTGAATGGGTGCTAAAGCGAGCCTACAATTAACGTAATAATACATAAATAGCACCAGCGCTCACTTCACACTCGGTGTGATCTTTTTCTTTAACCCTCCGCTCCTGCAGGTGGCGCCAAAGATCAAGGCCATGATGATGGAGTCAGGGACCACCATGGTGGGCTACCAGCCTCAGGGTCAGAAGGTCAACTTCTTCCGCATGGTCATCTCCAACCCCGCCGCCACCCAGTCGGACATCGACTTCCTCATAGATGAGATCGAGAGGATGGGCCATGACCTGTAGGCAGCCCCCCCCCGGTGGCAGGAGGCCGAACTACACAGAGGAAGCTCACAGTGCTACAGATATATAATCATACCTGCAGCATCCTGAACAGACCTTTTTGCCACAAGCAAGACTTTTAAGTGTGTTAACTTTGTCTGTCCCAGACAGTTCATCCTCTAGGCAGGATGTATACGGTATATACACCAGTGTCTGAAGGCCCTGGCTCATACTCTGACTAGTTAATGTATCGTATGTGTGTATGTGTGTATTATGTATGTACAGTATGTGTGTGCTGTAGAGTCCTGTACACGTGTGTATTTAATCTAGTGTTATCCTCCAGTTGGTCAACAGTTTCTCCATCACTGTATAGGTGTGTGTGTGTGTGTGTGTGTGTGTGTGTGTGTGTGTGTGTGTGTGTGTGTGTGTGTGTGTGTGTGTGTGTGTGTGTGTGCGTGCATGTGCGTGCGTGCGTGTGCGCGTGACAGGTGTGTCTGAACATATACAAAGTAAGGAAAGCACAGATTCTAATATTACTTTGTGTATCATTTGCCAATTCTATTACGTATTGAATTATTGGTGCTGACAACGGCACACGAATTGAAATCCTAATGCACCAATAATTCCCCTTGTCCTAAACTGCATCCAGTGTGGAAGCAGGTGTGTGAATATGCAGTATGTTGCAGTCGTTTGTATTGTGCGGTGTACTCTTGTGCTAGCACTGTGTTTAAAGAATATATATAAGCTTAACCTGGGGTTAACACCATATAGGGTTTAATGGTGGAGTCACGCACCAAAATCGCAGATCTACAAGCTTACAAGGCATGCATCTGCTGTGCGTTCTGATCACGTAGATCAGCTATTTTAAGCGATTTACGACAAAGTTTGAATCTGGCTTAAAACGGTTTTGTCTTGTCGTGGGTCTTTGGTCTGTAAGCTTAAGTTTGGTATCTGAAGTCGTTGAGTTGATCCTAAATCCATACTTTTGAATGGGAGATGTAAAACGCTGGCTCGTTGTCTGTTTCCATGCAAGCACATGATACCTGTATGTGTTTCTAACTATGTTAACATATGAATATGAATATTTAGTTATATACAAAATATAGTATTTCTTTATTGCATTACCACTGGTTGCAAAGTCAGGTATTTTATTGTAACGGTATCTTTATGTATATTACATGGTAATACATTTGTAAATGTAAGTTAATCAATCAGAACTTTAGTAGTTTATCTGTAGTGAATTAGTCAGCCAAAGAATGAGAGAATCGGGAACTCAGCAATCCATCCGCCTCCTTTCGTGTATAGGTGCAAACGTCCTCATAAGTTGTCAGTGTTTGTAAGACGTTGCCTAATATTGACTCCTGCCTAATATTGACGCAATTTGTAGGATCGCATCTCCTTCTGTGTTTGCGTGACTCTTTGACTGAATGTTTCTTCGAGATGAATGACCGGCCTTCCAACGAGATTATGATGAAACGAGGGGTGTACAGTATACTGTAATAGGTGTATAAATGAGGGGTGATTAGGATCATCTGGCAATCCTGTCAGCAGAAGCTCTAGGATGCCAATGGCGTCTGACAGAATAGTGCGCTCTCTTAGCGTCAAGTAAGAGATGATTGCTTTTCCCCTCGTCTCAATCCTCATAGATTTACTGTAATATAGTACAGTGGTTCTCAACCTGTGGGTCGGAACCCTCAGGAGGGTCCCCAGATGATAAACTTAATGTACAACATTGTTTTCCCTCAACAGTAAACAAACCAACATAAAGGTTTAAGTGTGTAGAGGGTATCTGCACATTTCTAAAGTGACAATTTAAGGACTTTTTAATACCTTTAAAATTAAACAACAAATTAACATTGGCCAAATTGTCAAATATTAGCATATCTACATGCTCACAACGAGGACGTTGTGAGCATGTACAGTAGATCTGCTATTTTCACAAAAGAAACGTGTTATACAAAATGTAACTCCTCAACTCTTAGTGCTGGTCAGGGTGGGGGGGGGGGGGGGGGGGGGTAAAATATGGTTATTTTGGGGGGTCGTGGCCTGAAAAGGTTGAGAACCACTGATATAGTATATATTCCTTGTAATACATGTATACTCAGTGTTTCAGGGACTCTGCGTAAATTGTACAAAAGGGTTTCTGGTAGATGTATTTGCACAATGTCCACCTTTATTTCTTCCATTGTAAATGGATGTGTACTATAGCAGTAATATAATATGAGAGTTTACGTTCATATAAGTATTAATGGTATCTAGGGACCACATATGTGTACTGCACAACGGCATAAATCATAATGATAATATGTGTACTATGTGACCAATGAATCCTATATTATGAGAGCTGTCTTCATGATAAGACCAGTTGTGATGGAGGGGAGACGTACTGTACGTCTCCCTGGATGTTTCATTGCAGTATATAGGCACTTTAACAGAACCATATACATAATAAAGTCTATAATAAAGTCTATTGAAGTCGACCACATGTGAGTCTGTGTCTTACATTGATGAACAGGGGCATCACAAGGGGGGGGGGTGGGGGGTGGGGAGTGGGACTGAGTTACTAGGGCCCTTCATTATTTTATACTTTAGCCATTGAAAAATAGTAGATATACAAGCTCACATCGCGGCACTCTGTGAGCTTGTAGATCTGCTATTTTTGAAAAGTCGTGAAAATGTGTGCAGATCTTTGAATATATGTATTTTTTTAACGAACATCCCTGGAACTATAAATATTTTGAGATTTATAAAAAAAACCTTGGAAGGATTTTAAATATTCAAAGACTTGCACAAATGTTCACAATCTTTCAAAAATAGCAGATCTACAAGCTCGCAACGCAGCACTCGGTGCCGCGCTGTGAGCTTGTATATCTGCTATTTTTCAATAGTTAAAGCACAAAATAATGCATAATAATGCGTTCCCAATCTAAATAGGTTAATCATTGTACCCAGGGCCCAAAATTTGGTGTGACACCCCTGTTGATGAAGCATGCAGACAAAAGCTGTCTCTGTCTCGCCCTGACATATACATATACATGGAGACAAGCTGATTGTATTACATTGACATACACATAGGGACATGCTGTCTTCAACACTGTTTACACTTGCAGTTTACTGAAACATTGAGACTCTGATGTCTCTGCTTCAATGTAAAATATAGATAGAGACAAGCTTGTGTCTCTTATGTTGAGGCAAACATAAAGATAGGAAAACGGATGTCTATGGTTCTACAGATTACATTCTGCAGGAGGTTCCCTCAGCCTCTCTTCTACACGTTCTGTCATTAGATTCAGACACACACACACACACACACACACACACACACACACACACACACACACACACACACACACACACACACACACACACACACACACATTATTGCCTCTGCCTAATCATCCGAAAGGAGGCTTTGTTTGGCCCCCAGCTGTGTGTGTCTTCTGTCCAATTCGCTGTGATGTTACTACATGCTCTCTTTCTTCTCCTGTCGCCTCTTGCTCCATCTTCTCATCTCAACACCTTTCCTCTCCTGTCCTCCTTTCCTATTTTTTCTCTTCCTCTTCCTATTTCTCTTCCTTTCCCCTCCTTTCCTTTCCTTTCCTTTCCTCTCTTCCTCTCCTGTGAAATGTAGATCATGTGCCTGCTATAGCAGTGCTGCCACAACGTGTGACACAGCTTCCAAAGCCAGTGTTTCTGAAAGAGAATTACCTCTGGAGGTTTTACACAATGCCATTTCATGTCATTTACATAAACATTCATATGCACATCATCAAATTGGAGATGTGAGTGGAGCTTGCTTCTCAGCACTGAGGGAAGTCCAATGCTTTGATCTACTGTCTGTCACTGCCCTCTGTCGGTTGCTTTCTGTCTTGACAATATCGGAAAGCAATGATGAGAACACTTAAATATATTTAATATCGCCTATATTGTGATTAATATATAATAGGCCCAAACTTAAATGTATAGTTTTAAAACATTGCCTCTTGATAATATCAAGTGACCTCCTGGTCTGGGTGCCTAGACAAATCACTGGTACAAGGTCAACTAAACGAAGATCCTAGTAAGCTTTTCGACTTATTTATCAGGAACCACTTTATGTATCTCAAACATTGAAAGACAGGTGGATAGAACACAGTAGGCCTACTTTGCATAGGGAATTGTCAGTAACAAAAGGGGACAAAAAAATAAAAACAAGAGAAAAAGAAATAATAGGCTAGTAATAAAGTGAAGTAGGAGATATTTACAAAGGAAAATTTAACCACAACAAAGCTTTTGGGCTTGTTTCAATTGGGGTACCTGGCATATCTTTTGAAATGGGGGTCCGTGGGCTAATAATAAGTGTCAATTTGGGGGTCTTTGACATGAAAAAGTTTGAGAAGAACCACTGACTGGTCCTAGGCTCATAGCCTACAAACACTGACCATCAAAAAAACTACACATACCCGCTTCCCTTGCGGGGTTGTTGTTTTGCTTCCTGCCACGTAACAGCGCATGCGCAGACCGCTCAGCTCTTCAGTTGGCGACGTGTACCGGGTGGGTAGAACTCGAACTGCATATTATTGGAGCCTGTGTGTGTGTGTGTGTGATCTGACCTTACCTGAGCGTTTAAACACAAGAAGTGGCTCAACAAACAGCACAGTAGCAGCCCACCGCAGAGCCATGGGGGGATCTCAGAGCGTGGAGATACCTGGAGGTGGTTCTGAAGGCTACCATGTTCTTCGGGTGAGTGCAGGGCATTCACTCAGCCTGCAGCAGGCAGCAGCTAGCTGGTAGCTTTTAGCTCAGTCTGTTGACTACAGGCCTGGGATGATCATTGACTGACTGTGTGTATGGATTGACTAGTCTATGTGACTGACTTTAAGTCGGATCACTCTTCTTAAGTCATGCTGGTTCACCCTTGATTTGATTCATGTCACACTGCGTTAATGTGATTTCCTGCACACACAGACAGAGTGTGCTGTGTTTATGTTTTCTCGTTCTGCTTGGAGACTGTATGCATCGCGGCTGCTACTAATAGCCGCCAGGCAGCTATGATATTACAGCTGAAAGCTGACTTAAGGTGCCATACCAGCGAGATTGCTTGTCATCGGGAGAGAAAGAAACACGATGACAGATTATACCTCCTACTACAAGTGATTTGCGTTTCTACAGAAGCTAACCACTATAGTCCCCCTCCCCCTATTGTGTGCAGTGTTTTTAAGTCCGGGTCTGATATCACTTTATTCCTAAAAGCCAAGGCTATGTATGGGATGGGCAGTAGACACCGTGCATTGCAACTCTTGCAAGAACAGCCATGCAACTGAAAAGACCTCTTGCAGCAGCAACCATCCGCATGCATAAAATACTGTAGCTCAAGGTGTGTGTGTGTGTGTGTGTGTGTGTGTGTGTGTGTGTGTGTGTGTGTGTGTGCAGGTCCAGGAGAACTCACCGGGCCACCGGGCGGGTCTGGAACCTTTCTTTGACTTCATCGTCTCCATCAATAACACCAGACTGGTAAGTGCTGTCAATAGCTGGCATTATAGAAGAAAAAAGAAAAAAAGGCTCCAGCACTGCATTGTATTCATATTATAATGCTTCCTTTCCGATGCCCAATGGATCCAGGACAAGGACAACGACACCCTGAAGGACCTGCTGAAGGCCAGCGTGGAGAAGCCTGTGAAGATGCTGGTCTACTCCTCCAAGACCCTGGAGCTCCGAGAGTCCACGGTCACCCCCAGCACCATGTGGGGAGGACAGGGCCTGCTCGGAGTCTCCATTCGCTTCTGTAGCTTCGAGGGAGCGAACGAGAACGTTTGGCACGTGCTGGTCAGTAGTCAAGGTTTTGAGTGTTTTTTATTTTTACAGTACCGGTATATAGAGCTAGGGGTAACATGTCCTTGGTTCGAACTCCCTTTTGGTCCGACCACCTAAACCTAACCTTAACCCTAACCTGGTGAGTAGCTAACCTGCCGACGCTGGTGAGTAGCTAACCTGCCGACTGTGTTCGGACCAACGGGAGTTTGAACCATGGGGCAATTCCCAAACTGGTTCCTAAACACTGGGTCGGGACCAATTTGTGGTTTCCTAATTTTTTGTTTCCTACACTTAGTTTTTTTATTATAAAAAAAAAAAAAGCAATGATTTTACTGAGTAATTTCATTAATAAATCAAAGAAAAGATCGGGGGCGCCTACTGGTCCAGGCGCATACTACTTAGGCATTGCCACATAGGCATGGATGCCTGCTGGTGTCGCGACCTTTGCCGCATGTCACTCCCCGCCTCTCCCCCCATTTCCTGTCAGTCTACTGTCCTATCAATAAATGCATACATCCCAAAAACAAATCTTAAAATATATACAGTAATTATATATAATTTGTCTTTTAAAAAGTTTGGGAACCACAGGAGAGACAAGAAAGAGGGCAGAGAGAGTGTTAGTGTTTCTGTGGAGTGTGGACAACACACTAGCTGGTGTACCAGTAGCCAATAAGAGTGTGTGTGTTGGGTGTCCAGGTGGAACACAGGTAAAGGTCCTGACTGTCCTGCCCATCACCATGAACACTGGTGTTGGATTCCTCCATGGTGCGTCCGGTGTGCCGGTTGCTCCATGGATTCCTCCATGGTGCGTCCGGTGTGCCGGTTGCTCCAATGAACACAATTGGCTGGGTTTGCAAGTGGGAATCCGGCAGGGCAGGACATTCTGTCGCCCGTCTGGAATTGGGAGGGATAACCTGTTTGTCTTCATGGGTTACGCCAGTGGTTCTCATCCTGTGGGTCGGGACCCCCCACATTATTTTGGGGGGGGTCCCCAGATGATTGACGTAATGTGCAACATTGTTTTCTCACTCAACAGTAAATAAACCAACATACAGTTTATAAAGGGTATATCCACATTTCTAAAGTGACAATTTAAGGACTTTTTAATACCTCTAAAATGACAAATTAAACATTGTCCAAATTGTCAAATATTAGACGCTGAAATTGTGAAAATAGCTGATCTACATGCTCTCAACGCCAACACCATCTTTTGTGTGTGTGTGTGTGTGTGTGTGTGTGTGTGTGTGTGTGTGTTTGTTTGTTGTTTTGAATAAGAGCTGCTTTCCTCATCTTTCTTCTCGTCATTTCATAGGAAGTGGAGCCTAATTCTCCAGCAGCCCTGGCTGGTTTGCGACCGCACACAGATTACATCATAGGAGCTGACACCGTCATGAATGAGGTATGTTGGATAGTCTTTTGAACGAGGCATCAGGCATGTTGGGCAGTGTTATGAATTGGGTATGTTGGACAATGCTTTTATCAATGATAATCGTTGATAAAAGCACTGTCCAATGCTGGACAGTGTTGTTGTGAAAGAGGCATGTTGGGCAGTGTTATGAAAGAGGCATACTGTATAGGGCAAGGGTCTTCAACAGGGGGTCCGGGACCCCCAGGGGGTCCTCAGAGTTACTCCAAATCTTTGTGTGATAGAAACTTTTATTCCCTCCTTTTTTATATTGACCACTTGAACCCTAGTGTCCATATTCTGAGAACTTTAGCCAAAAATAGCAGATCTACAAGCTCACAACGCCTCGCGCTGCGAGGCGTTGTGAGATTGTAGATCGGCTATTTTTGGCAAAGAGCTTGGTGTAGGGGGGGAAAGAGCAGACTAAGTACAGAGTGAAAGGTCAAGTTTATTAAGTATGACGGTCCAAAATACACTGATGATTGGGCTGTCAAACAATGAAACTATATGGAATCTATGAACATGTTGTGGGGGTTCCTGCTTCATCTCTCTCTCAACTAAGGGGTCCTTGGCCTGAAAACGTTGAAGACCCCTGGTATAGGGCATAACAGTGGCTGTGGTTTACTGGTGCCACAAAAAAATCGTCCATGAATTTTTCCTATAGACTTTTACAAATATATTTATATCAATTATTTTAAGCCTAGAAACAAGCCATCCAGGATCCTGGTGAATTATGACCACCGATTCTGTGAAAAGAAACATTTGAAACCCGCTAAAAAAATGGTATTTATTAACTCACTTACTGCCAATTTAAAATGCCCCTCGAGTGGCACTAGTGCCAGAAGCCTCCATAGACTCCCATGTAATTTATAGTGCACAGATCATGCACGCCCATGCACAGATCATGCACCATGTTTGTGCAGGCTGTTCACAGCTTTCAAACAAAAAAAAAAGATTGGAAATCCGTTCAGGCATTCATGATTTATCAGCCATAATGTTTTCTTCAGATGTAAACAAAAATGGCTGCCATGTTTGAAAGATGGGGTTGTATGGGGGGTGGAACATGCAAAATCGCGATTGAAATCATGTTTACTAGATTTAATTGGGTCCAAAAAAAAAAAAAAAAAACTTTTTTTTTTTTTTTTCTAAGTAAAAGTTGCCCGAAGTCGCTTGGCAGGGAACTCCATAGTGAGAAAGTTGCTCTAAAAGTCGCCTGGCACTGTATGAGTTAAATGTAGTATCATCTATACTATAATTTTGCGAATGTCTGTCTGTCTGTCTGTCTGTCTGTCTGTCTGAAACAGCGTTTCTCATCAGTGGCTGGAGCAATTGATCTGAAATCGCATCACCATTAGCATATGAACACACCTAACATAACTGTGAAGCCCGTTTGTTACTTTCACAAATCATATGCTGTATATTAGCATTTTTATGGTGTATCTACTATCTATTCTGCATCTAGCATGAGGCACATCTATTCTGCATCTAGCATGAGGCAACATGTTTAACCAGCTCTCTCTCTCTGTGTGTGTGTGTGTGTGTGTGTGTGTGTGTGTGTGTGTGTGTGTGTGTGTGTGTGTGTGTGTGTGTGTGTGTGTGTGTGTGTGTGTGTGTGTGTGTGTGTGTGTGTGTGTGTGTGTGTGTGTGTGTGTGTGTGTGTGTGTGTGCAGGCGGGGTGGGCGGGCTGGGGGGGGGGGGGGGGGGGTAGCCATTAAACGAAACAGGTATTTCTTACATTGATGCTCCTACATATTATCATGCAAGCACCAGTTAAAGTTACTTTCCATCCCTCATATACTGTATGCACAGTGCACATCCCATAACCCACACACTGCACATCATTTTGGAGCTCATATCTTTGAACGGGTAAGGGCTAGTTATAATTAAACATTCAAATATCCTTTTTTCACAGAATCAAAGGTTTTTTAGTCGTCAGGATCCTGGATGGCCTGATTCTATGCTTAAAAAGATTGATATAAATATTTTTGTAAAAGTCTATGGGAAAAATGAATGGCAGAGATTTTATTTTTTGATTTCTTTAGTGGCACCAGTAAACCACGCCCACTGGTGTGCCCTATAGCACAGTGTTGTTATGATTGAGTCATGTTGGACAGTGCTTTTATCAATGAGGTGTGATGGACAGTGTTATGAATGAGGTATGTCATCACAGATGGTCTTGAATTGATATCGTATGTCAAAGTAGAACATGGTGCACTCTAGGCGACAAGTCGACTCAGTAGACCAGGGAAAGTCAAAAGTTGAAATAAATAAATAAAATGTCTCCACTCTGTCACATTGACAGGCTGGACAGACGGTTCAGTAACCGTAGTCAAGAAGTCATAACAGTAGCCACTAACTTTATCCTGTAGCATCCAACATTGTATAGGAATTAGGATTATTATTATTATTCAGTGATGCTGGTTGCAGTGGAATCTTATCATATTAACATCAAAACAAAAGCCTTATTTAGGGAGAAAGGATTGCTTTAGGCTATTCTATGGGGAGTCATTTTGGGTTCACGCCATCAAACGATAATGTCGACTTCAACTCAACTTTTTACTGAGTCGAGTCGACTCAGTAAAACAAATCACAAGTTGTTAATGCCTTAGTGCACTCACTGCCCACTGTCATGAGTCATGACCTCTACTGCAGTCGATGCCTTAAACTTTGTTACAGTGAGGTGATCATTTGCTTTAAATGTTAGAGTTATATTATGTTGTTTTTTTTTGTGTGTGTGTAAACATCCTGTTCCGCTCTGTCTTCATGTGTCTCTCCGTAGTCAGAGGACCTGTTCTCTCTGATAGAAACCCATGAGGGGAAGGGCTTGAAACTCTACGTGTACAACACTGACACAGACAACTGTAGAGAGGTGGTCATCACACCAAACAGTGCCTGGGGAGGAGAGGGCAGGTAATAACACACACACAATGGTGTCGCACCAAATTCTGGGCCCTGAGTGGGTACAAGGATTCACGGCGGGCCCCCTATGAATGTTCTTCATAGGGGGAGAGGGTTTAACCCATTTAGACTGGGAACACATTATTACGCATTATTTTGTGCTTTAACTATTGAAAAATAGCAGATATCACAGCGCGGCACTCAGTGCTGCGCTGCGAGCTTGGAATATTTCAAATCTGCAAGTCTTTGAATATTTCAAATCTTTCTAAGGTTTTTTGAAAAACCTATATTTCTATGTTGGTGGTGCTCAAACCTTTTCATGTCAAGGACCCCCAAAATGATATGAATTCCAGGGACCGCCCAGAAGCAAAATTTGAGTTACAAATGTTCGCTTAAAAAATACATATTCAAAGATTTGCACACATTTTCACGACTCTTAAAAAATAGCAGATCTACAAGCTCGCAGCGTGATCTTGTAGATCTGCTATTTTTCAATAGTTAAAGTATAAAATAATTCCAGGCCCCTCCACCTTGGGTGGAGTAACACTTTTCCACCCCCTTGTTACGCCCCTGCACGCACACACATGCACAATCACAGAGTACATGCAGTACCTACCCTGTCATCTGTCTCATGCTCTGCCAGTAGATCTCAACATGCAGAGCCTCGTTCTGGGAGGCAGGTGTAACGCATGCTCTCTTACATCTTCAATTGATGTACGCACACGCTCACACACAAATGTGCATGCTGTGTACACACTACACACTAATCCATCTGCATGCATCGTTACATTCTAATTGATGTCATATTGGCTTCACACACACACACACACACACGCATGCACACACACTTCACTTTCGAATGTCCAAGCTATATTCTTACTCTTATGCAAGTACAGGATTCAGCCTGTAATTGTCTAAACATGGCCATGGCAGTATTCCTGCCTTATAGTCAGACAGACAACTCAACAGTCTTTTTCTCTTCCCCGTGCTGCAGCCTGGGTTGTGGAATCGGGTACGGGTACCTCCACAGGATCCCCACGCGGCCGTTTGAAGAGGGCAAGAAGATCAGTTTCCCAGCAAACGTTCCCAGCGAGCCCGGCAGTCCACTGAAAGATGGCTTCACTGAGGTCAGACTGCATCTCTTCTACATTACATTACAATACTCCAGCACAGTGGTTCACTGAGGTCAGACTGCATCTCTTCTACATTACATTACATTACTCCAGCACAGTACTGAGGTCAGACTGCATCTCTTCTACATTACATTACAATACTCCTAGCACAGTACTGAGGTCAGACTGCATCTCTTCTACATTACATTACAATACTCCAGCACAGTACTGAGGTCAGACTGCATCTCTTCTACATTACATTACAATACTCCAGCACAGTGGTTCAGACTGCATCTCTTCTACATTACATTACATTACTCCAGCACAGTGGTTCACTGAGGTCAGACTGCATCTCTTCTACATTACATTACATTACTCCAGCACAGTACTGAGGTCAGACTGCATCTCTTCTACATTACATTACAATACTCCTAGCACAGTACTGAGGTCAGACTGCATCTCTTCTACATTACATTACAATACTCCAGCACAGTACTGAGGTCAGACTGCATCTCTTCTACATTACATTACAATACTCCAGCACAGTACTGAGGTCAGACTGCATCTCTTCTACATTACATTACAATACTCCAGCACAGTACTGAGGTCAGACTGCATCTCTTCTACATTACATTACAATACTCCAGCACAGTGGTTCAGACTGCATCTCTTCTACATTACATTACATTACTCCAGCACAGTACTGAGGTCAGACTGCATCTCTTCTACATTACATTACAATACTCCAGCACAGTACTGAGGTCAGACTGCATCTCTTCTACATTACATTACAATACTCCAGCACAGTGGTTCCCAAACCTTTTAGCTCAAGACCCAAAAGAGAAATGTGGTGTTTGCCCGGGACCCAAAGTAGTGAAAACAGCAGATCAACAAGCTTACAACGGGTCGCTTCACGCTGCATTGTGAGCTTAGATCGGCTATTTGCACTACTTCTTATGCATTTGTTTTCTAATTTATGGAATTTCTTTGATTAAAAAAAGAATTGTATTCATGAAATTATTTTGAAAAATCACCGCTCCAAAACAAAATTTAGGAAACAAAAAAATAAAGGGATATATACTTGTGACCCATAAAAGTGTATTTACGACTCACAAATAGGTCTTGACCCAGTGTTTGGGAAACACTGCGCTGTCGAGCAAATTTAAGCCCTGTTTTTGAAGTGACAGTAATACAACAAGACAAATATGTGTCTTTCTTGGGCACATCTCCATCAGTCTATGACGTATATCTTAGGACTCCAAATCAGCGTGATTAGAGAGTGATGAAAGTTAAATATTTCCAAAAGTTGAAAAGTTGAAAAGCTATACTTCAGATACTTCTGTAGCCTACTGGCAGCATGTATACAAAGTGTGGTGCTGATCGGTCCAGCAGTCTGCGAGAGTATCTCCAGACAGACAGTCAGAGGCACGCTGTAAAAGGTTTCTATGGAGACATGGCTAGAGTATGAACTTGATTTAATTGATCTGAGATGTATTCCTGCAACGTCGCAGGGAATGTTTTCATCCATCATCCACAGCACTTGATTAATTCCAACATTCACTTGTCACTTGGTATTTGACCAGCCGAATGTACTTGATTAATTGAGGTTTATCTGGCGGAGTGGCACGTACAACAAACCAACCAGTCTGCGTAAAAATGTTCATGGGCAATTGGACTGTGGCCAGCGTGTCCCACCCTAATGTCTAATCGTATTCAATACAATATTCTGTAACCTCATGGCAACATTGGGATTTTCATTGTTAGGCTTCATGTTGAAGCACTTGGGGAAACAGTATATATGTATGTATTCAGGAAGGTAGGTGGGTGGGTGGGTGGGTGAGGCAGAGAAGAATGTTAGTTAATAACATGTTTGAATGAAGTTCACCATACCTGTACAACGGCAGGTTTCATTCCATGCTGTCTCTCCTCCTACTCCTCTCCTCACGTTATCTTCACTCTGTCCCCCAGGTGCAGCTCTCAGCGGTGACTCCCTCCCCCATCCTAGCATCCGTCCCCTCTGGGCTGGAGGAGTCCCTCTCTGCCCTGTCAGTCAGCAGCACAGCCCCGCCCACCATGCCCAGTGAGCTTCAGACAGGTGAAGCTCCTTTCTCTCTCTCTTTGTCTCTGTTCACTTGTTATTCAGTTCATTCTCTTTTTTAGGGTCACTTAAACTTTTCTTGGTGTTTGGAAAGCAGTGTTGTTGTGGTCAGTGGGTCTGAGATCAGACAGTCTTAAGTCCCGTTTATACTTCGTTCAGAACGGATGCATAATGCAGCCATGCAGGAGTGGATTGGGCATCTGGAATACCGGCCATATGCCCGGTGGGCCGACCATTAGTGGGGCAGTGGGGGGAAAAAAATGAACCAAATTACTTTTACCCCGTTTTAGGATAGTTACAGTAATCTTTGGGCTTTGTGGCCACTAAGTGGAGACTATCATCTGAATACCGGCCTAGGCTACTGTGGCCCAGGAGTCCCACCCAAACATATAGATGCCCACAATGTGTCGCTGCCTCGACACGTTGTGGGCTTGTAGATCTTCTATCTTCGGTTTGCGCCAGTTGTGGTGGACCGGCCTGGGCCAAGATGCCTGGGCCGAATTTATGTCCCAGTCCAGCACTTGGCATTATGTGCACATACGTTCTGAACATAATCGTATTTGTTCACATACTCTGCTTAATTTTGTTTTTCATGCACATATTTAGCCTATTATGTCCTCAAACTTGACACTGCTGGCTTAGCCTTGCACTGTCTCTAACCCAGAGCCATTGAGAAATCATGATTTTCCAAAGCTCAATAATGGGCGGAGCATGGACGGAGAGGCCCTTTCCGTATCCGTACTTGATGTCAAGTATAAATGGGCGTTAAGTCTCAGGCTCTCAGCACCAACTGACCTAAGGTCGTTTTTGTTTCTCGTCTCTCTGTGTGGCTATATCCCTTGGACTTTTCTACTCTTGTTACTCTTACTCCTCTTGCACAGTGCACACGCACGCACATTCTCTCTCTCTGGATGAAAGCACACAATCTTAATATGAATTCAGAATCTGGTTGTTGTTGTAACCCAATAACCACACCTCATTAAGCACAAATATTGAGCATTTTCCAATTCTCAAGATTGCATTAATCGCACAGTTGTTTTGTAGATTCTGCTTTAAGCCATTTAGGCCTAGAATTATTGAATGCTTTAACTATTGAAAAATAGCAGATATACAAGCTCACAGCGCGGCACCAAGTGCCGCGCTGCTTGCTTGCAGATCTGCTATTTTTGAAAAGTCATGAGAATTTGTGCAAATCTTTGAATATATATATATTTTTAAAGCGAACATTTGTAACTCAAATATTTGCTTCTGGGGAGTCTCTGATACAATACTTTGCGATGGGGGGGGTCCATGGCAAATACATTTCATTTTGGGGGTCCTTCACATGAAAAAATTTGAGGACCGCCGCCATAGAAACATATCTTTTTCAAAAAACCTTAGAAGGATTCAGAAAACCCTTATAGAATCGGGTCAAAATATTCAAAGAATTGCACAAATTTTCAAGATTTTTCAAAAATAGATCTACAAGCTCTGTATATCTGCTATTTTTCAATAGTTAAAGCACAAAATAATGAGTAATAATGCGTTCCCAGTTTAAATGCCTTAATACATCATTTTGTTCTCTCCCTCTCAGGTCTGCCCACAGTTCCATTGTTACCCAACCCCCTCACTCCTCTCAACCCTGCTGCCACCAACTTCACTCCTGCCACAACGCTACCAGGTGGTGTGATTGTTTCATCAACACGTCTTCCATCACAATGTTTATTGCCTAAACATTGACTGTAGTTCCTACAGTTAGTTCCGTCCTCTCCGCCAGTGCTTCCTAGTAGAGCTCTTCATTGGCCCCCCGATTCCCATCCGGGTTTGATCCGTGTTTTGTCATAATACCCTCGGGCTGGGTCTGAAATCATCCACATTAGCTCTGAACTCGGGTCTGTCTATCATTATGTGTAACACCCGAGTGGATCCGAGAAGACCCGTACTACTACTGTGTGTGCGGCGCATTGCACTGATGAGGAGAGAAATGCAATGAAGTGCTGTTAAATGTATGCGATATTTTAGGGTGGTTTAGGATCAGATTACTGCATCGCAACAAAAAAACACTTTGGTATCATGGATTTGCTTTTTTGAAGGGGTGTTTACTGGGTCAGGTCTCTCTGAATCTCGGAAATAATCAGATTTCTGAAAAAATGTCATGCGTATGGTACGAAGCCGTAAAAAACGGAATTGTTACGGGGCGACCGGGATTTGGTTTTGTCATTCGATAATTTTTTCGGAACGGAGCGGAATCGGGAATTAATTTGACAGGTCCATTTAGATTTCTGTACATTTTTTGGGGACCCGTGAAGAGCTCTACTTCCTAGCACGGTGCTGCTGTGCGGTCGGCATGACGTTGTTCTCCCTGTGCTGGTAGGTCTGATGCCGCTCCCGGCCGGCCTGCCCCTTCTCCCCAACCTCAACCTGTCAGCACTACCGGACCTCAGTGGCGTGTCGCTAGCCGCCCTCAGAAACCTGCCGCCACCGGCAGGAACCACAGGTAGATGGTCTGTCTGCATGCATGGGTTAAAGGGGCCACACCATGCTTTTAAAAATATATATTTGATATAAATATTGGTCCATAATACAGTTTTATACAGGTTTTAGCCTAAACAGCCACTCAGATATTGAAATTTCATGTTCTGTCTGTCTCTAATTCCAAGCCATTTCAGATGCAATAGAGGGTATGCACCTCCACTGGGACCCGCCCCCCTAATCTAGACTGAGTGGCATGGAGCATTGGAGTTTGGAAGTGCTAGTTGCAAATCACTCAACAGCCCTGCATACCACCTGTTTCTAAATTGCACATAATGCAGGAGGCAGCAGGATGTTGTGTTGTTGAAAACGAGTGCTTCCAAACTCTGACACTTGGAAAAATAAAAACCTGCACAGAATGTCTTGACAGAAAGTAGCTCATAACATGCCTATGGTGGATTTTTATGAAACAAAAACTTTGCTGATAGAAAGAGGATAATTCAAGCCTTCAGTACAGCCACTGTTGGTGAGTTTAACTTTGTTTAATACAATCAGATAGGACTTTTCTGTTTGGATGTATGGGATGTCAATGGCAGAAATCAGTTTTTTGCCACTCAGTAAGCGTTTCCACATAGCTTCCAGCAACAGATGATGTCACGCGCATACCCCACCTGGTTCGAATGATATCAACGCACTTAATGCGAAATATTCACGTGCTTTCAGACTCTTCAATGCAGAAAGTATCCAGGATACTTGGATATCCAGTATCCAAATGCAGAGATATTAGTAGTAAAATGTCGACATCTAGTGGTCAACCTCAGAGGAGCGCAAAAATAAAACCTGAGGTGAATCCCAGCCTCGAACCAGATGCCAAGTATGCTCTGTTCCCCGGTGTAACGGCCCACGCCACAGACCCCGACGGAGCGGCGCGGTATTGGGCGCCGATGACCCCCGTGAGTCGCCACCGAGGCGAGCGCTAGCGACGAGCGGTGGGAACGGCGCCCAATCCCACTCAGCCGCGTTACCGAGTTATGTGCCGTTATGGACAGAATAGTAAATATTCAGTCCCTCACTATCCACGCCTACCCCACTATCCACGTCAAAGATAAATGCACAAAAAAGGAGTCACATCATCCGTTCATTAGCTCAGTCAGTAGAGCACGGATGCAACAAACCCACGGTTTGGGTTCGATTCCCCTGAGGGGAATAATATTCAAGGCGAGAGATATCGGCGCATGCGTACTTCAAAGTGCACGGAGAACAGGATACCGTGGATACTCCTCCGTGGATACCCAGTGCATACTCTCTGCATTCAAACGTCTGAGAAATGGTGAAAAAGTCGGATTGAATGCGAAGAGAGCAGTCGAAGCCGGTGCATACCCTCTATACCAAAATGCCCTTTGTTGGCAATGGGGTGCTGTCTTTGGGTTAAAATTGGAATGATACAGAGAAGAAACCATGGCACCATGCTATTCTTTTCTGTATTGTTCGTATTTTCGCACCACTTTACCTCATTGTTCCACCTCATATATAATATATATATATATATATATATATATATATATATATATATATATATATATATATATATATTCATTCATTCTCAATAGAATATAGCCTCCCAAAAAGTACCGCCCCCTTCTCGAGGGGGCCCAATAGGAAATGAGCCCCCTGTGACATAGCATGGGGCCAATTTCAAAAGAGTGCCGTTCAGACACGCCCATTCAGAAAATCACTGAAATGAAAGGCAAGGCTTAGAGTTAATGAATTGTTGTTTTTTGGGCTGGAAGAGACACTGGGAAGAAAAAAGAAAAACTGTAAAATGTGAAATTCATGGTGTAATCCCTTTAATCCATGTGTCTGTCTCTCTCTCCCTTCCTCTTCACACTATTTATCATTCACTTCTGTTTCTCTGCAGCATTCCCTCCTCTGGCTGCTCTCCCGCCCCTCAACCCACCTGGCCTGGGCCCCCTGCCCCCTCTGCTGCCCACCACCCTGTCCTCCCAGCTGCCTCCTCTCCAGTTGCCCCCCTCTGCGGTCACCCTGCCCGGGGCCGACACCGCCCCTGAGGTCCCTCTTACAGCCGTCACGGCGCCTTCTTCCGCCTCGGACGTGGCCGCGGAGCCTGCGCACGTCGCCACGGAGAGCATCGTCACCACGGAATCGCAGCCGCCCACGGAAACGCCGCCACCGACCGCCACGACGACGGAATCGTCGTAACGCAGGAATGGAGTGACACGCTTATCGTTCGACCAAAACACACACTCGCATACACACAAACAAGAGTGGTTACGCTCTCTCTCTTTCCCCGTCAGTCACTTTCTTTCACTTTTTCCTTTTTTTGTTTGGTTTGGCGCTCTAATTTATTTCACCAAGGGGGGTGGACCGCATGTTTGCAGATGTACAAAACATGTCGGCATGTCCAAGTAGCGGTTTGGGAGGATTTGCGTGGAGTTATGAAGGAAGCATGGATGGATAGTTGAGAACCAGTGGTAGAAATTAAATATCAATAATAGTGAAAATAGCACATCTACAAGCACACAACGCATCGTGATGCTTTGTGAGCTTGGAGATGGGCTATTGTCACTATAATGTACTTTCCCCTTCCTCAAATGTAGTGGAGTCAAAAGTACAATATTTGTCTTTGAATTGTCATAACTCAAAAAATACAATTCTCAAGTAAAGTACAGATACTCAAAATGTACTCAAGTACATTACTCAAGTCAAGTAAATGTACTTTGTCCACCCCAGGTTAAACCAGCGGACAAATGGAAATGAGCCCTTAAGACCCTTTCTGTGTCATCCAGTTTGAATCTAAAGCAGACATTGTTGGGCTCAGTGTCTGTTTACCACCTCTGCAGATACTGTTAGGAAATCCTGTTTATGCATTTTTTTCTTTTGTCCATCGCTTTTTTTTTAATATACTATATATATATAAAGGTTATATATAATATCCCTATTAGATTGTATATTTTATTCCATCATGTTTCTTTTTTTCTGTTTAATTTGAATGAATCAGCATTATTTTGCACCGCGTCATGTTTAGAAATGATTAGGCACATTTTGTCCCCTTTGTATGTCTGTACAGTGTGCACAGCTCTTAATATACCGCCTGTAACCGATCCCCTCTGAAGGTGGTGACTGCCACGCGGTCATACTGGTAGAAGGGACTATAGAGGTTACGTTTGGTTGAACTACTGAATGGATTATGGTGGGTGTGGGTGTGTGTGTGGTGGGGGTTAGGTATGGCTTCATATGGGCGCGTGACTGTGGAGTTGCTAAGAAGTACTTGGGCCCTCCTTGCAGGGCCCCTGAGTGACAACTGGAAAGCAGAGTTGCAGTGACGCTGCTTATCCACCAGGTGTCACAGACGAGTTTGTGGAAACACCATGTTATGTACAGTGCGAGCAATAAAGCCAATGGAATTTTACATGATGTATCATGTTTGTGTCAGTTCTTTCAGATATTTTTCACTTTTAATTAATATTTATTTGAAACTATTGTTATATTGAATATTAAGCCTTGGTTAGAAGCAGGCTTTCGGTCTTAAATGAAACCAATGCAAGCTTCTGGTTCTACTGTCAATCACTGACAGACACATCTTACAAGTTCAAACGGCTCATATATACATATGGGTTTGGCAAGATGATAAGATCAGATGACCAATTGAAGTCTTATTTTAGGTTTGTTAAAATGTAATTGTTTATTCCTGTTGGTTTCATGTCATTTGAAAAGACATTTGAAACATTTTTTCATGAAAATCAGAACGCGCATGAAAATGTCAAATATTTTATCCACTTGAAGTGAATGAAAGTTGTTTTCTTTTTTAGTTTTTACAATGAAAATAGATGGTTTTGATAGTTTTTTAGATTGCCGTTGTAACATTGAGTGGGTCTCACTTGGACCTCATTTGCATGAGTTTTTTTTCCTCCGGGTGTTTCGCCTTGATGGGACTCACTTTTCTCCGGGTGTTTCGCCTTGATGGGACTCACTTTTCTCTGGGTGTTTCGCCTTGATGGGACTCACTTTTCTCCGGGTGTTTTGCCTTGATGGGACTCACTTTTCTCCGGGTGTTTCGTCTTGATGGGACTCACCTTTTTCCAGGTGTTTTGCCTTGATTTTGGGATTCACTTTTTGGTATTTTGGGACTCACTTTTCTCTGGGTGTTTCGCCTTGATGGGACTCACTTTTTTTCCAGGTGTTCCGCCTTGATTTTGGGACTCACTTTTTGGGGAGTTTTTTGTATTTTGGGGGACTCACTTTCTCCGGGTGTTTCGCCTTGATGGGACTCACTTTTTCCCAGGTGTTTCGCCATGATTTTGGGACTCACTTTTTTGGGGATTTTGGGACTCACTTTTCTCCGGGTGTTTCACCTTGATGGGACTCACTTTTCTCTGGGTGTTTCGCCTTGATGGGACTCACTTTTCTCCGGGTGTTTCGTCTTGATGGGACTCACCTTTTTCCAGGTGTTTCGCCTTGATTTTGGGACTCACTTTTCTCCGGGTGTTTCGCTTGATGGGACTCACTTTTTTCCAGGTGTTTCGCCCTGATTTTGTGACTCACTTTTCTCCGGGTGTTTCGCCTTGATGGGACTCACTTTTTTGGGTCGGTGGGGTGCAAGGAAATCCACAGCGAGGGTCTGGGGTTCCCCCCAAAAATTCTTAACAGAAATATAATATTTCCCTGTGTTCTGTTACATTTTTTTTACATGTTTGATACTTTTATCAGGCTTGTTTTAGCGTGGGTACAATTTCAGCCTTAAAATGCCAAATGGTGTACACTGTACAGATTTGATGCAAAGTAAGACATCTTGACTTATCTGTATGATCTTGCATGCATTGCCCACACACCCCGCCTCGACCATGGCCAGATTTGAACAAACCTATTAAAGGTATTCTACTTCACAGACCTCATTACTAGTCTGCTGCGCCAGCACGGCGAGGTCATCTCACAATGCTTTCTGAACTGGTTTTGAAGTTATTCTGCTGGAAATCAGTCTTTAAAAAGTAAGATCTTCAGTGGGGCTTGAACCCACAGCCTCTGTATCATTAGCTCAGTATCCTAACTCATTAAGCTATACTTGCTGCTTGAAACAAAATTTTCTTTTTTCTTATTAGACAAACAACAAATTGTGGGAATCTCTCAATTGTGGGAATTTCTCAATTTCCCAAAATTCACCAGAACACTGGAAATTACATCTACTATGTTAATTCTTTTCTGGGGGAGGACCCCCAGACCCCCCCCTTAAAGGGTGGGGCCATTGCATGCCGTCATACACAGATATTCATTTAAGTCATGACTGCATTATTATTAAAGATGGGTCTTACATTGCTTAAGTCATCAAATCAATTTCTGTGCGCCTACTTTTTGCAGTCATGACACCCCCCCCTCCCTCAAGAAATCTCCTGTTTTCTGACGGGCTGAGGTTGGCAGGTATGCTCTCTGTCACTCACAGAAGCAGTAGTGGAAAGTTAATTTACTTAGGTAGTTCTTAACTACAATGATGAGGTATTTATACTTTTACTCAGGATTTTCTTTTTTAGTTTAGCAGTTAAGGAAAAGTATCAATACCACTATGTAGAAATAGGCTACTCTAAAAGTTACTCACGACTCATCTATGTCAGGATAAAGTGATTTGTCTGAAAAAAGATACTGCCATGTCAAAGTGTAAAAAGATTTTGTTCTTTTAGGACACTACTAGCCTGGATGATGAGGTTCATACAAGTGCTTATTCCGATCTCACACTTAAAGAGTCTACTCCTAAAGATTATCCTTTAAAATGTCTAAATTGTACTGAACTGAACAGTCCAACAATTACCCCCCCCCCCCACCTCACCTACTCAAAAAAGAATGGGAAAAAAAAAAGACCACCACATTGTTTCCATACTCATCCTGCAGAGTACCAAACAAGGGTGTCGCACCAAATTCTGGGCCCTGGGTACAAGGATTGACTGCGTTATTTTGTGCTTTAACTATTGGAAAAATAGCAGATATACAAGCTCACAGCGCCGAGTGCCACGCTGTGAGCTTGTAGATCTGCTATTTTTGTTAGCCTCGGAAACCCAGACTTTTATACATTTTTGTTAAATCATTTAAGTCTTTGAAGTTTTTTTGAAAAACCTATGTCAGTGCCAGTGGTGCTCACACCTTTTCTGTGAAGGACCCCCAAAATGATATTTGGCCACGGACCCCCATCTAAAAAAAATCATTCCAGGAACCCCCCAGAAGAGTTACAAATGTTCGCTTAAAAAGAATCCATATACTGTATTCAAAGATTTGCATACATTTTCACGACTCTTTAAAAATAGCAGATCTGCTATGAGCTTGTATATCTGCTATTTTTCAATAGCTAAAGTATAAAACTATTAAGGCCCCCCCACCTTGGGCCCTGGTAACTCTCCCCCCTTGTGACGCCACTGGTACCAAATAATTAAATATGAACCACACCTCTGTGGGTAGGAACTTGTAAGGCAATCTTTATTGCATGTGAATGACATGACCTGGCATTGCTCCTCCTTGGTGATGTCAGCCGACATATCTAAGCAGCTCAGTGATGGCTGCACCTCAACCTGTCCACATTGTGATCAGCAGCGGCTGCCCCATCCCTTCTCGTATGCATGTTCAGCGTTTTATGGTCCACAGGTAGCCCGTTTCATTGTGCCGCCACAGTCAGTCATCTTAAGGTGGGAACAGTATGACTCGTCCACAGGCCTTTCCTTCCTCTTGATTGGACCATCATGTTCTCGAAACAAGATCTAAGCTCATCTTAGAAGGTGTCCTCCCAATTTGGCTCACACAAAGAAAGCACTTAAGACTTCATGCTTGTAGTGTCAGCAGACCAGATTATAGAGGGGAGCGATAACTACCATTTTCTATTAGCTTCTCTTATCTTACCAGTGAACAATCCTGGTCTACCCTGCAACATTCATCAGTTACGTTTCAGGTTGCCTGCATGTGGGAGGGTGTTGGATGCCACAAACAAGCTTAGATAAGCAAGATATACACACACACAACTCATTTTAAAACATTCACTTGATATCTGGCTGCAGTCTATCATGTTGCAATGTACTGTAATGAAAATGTACTTTGCTTCCTGGACCTTGCATGGACAGGCACAGCAAATCCTCTTGTTTTTAGCATTCAACATATGGTACACAACAGGGGTTTCGCTCCATACGGTCTACTGAACTTTTATGACAGAAAGAGATCGGAGATCTGCTTGAACACTGATGCTTAGAATTAGTCAAATCACTTTCAGACAGCACAATGTACATTTGCAGAGAGCGAGCCCCACCTAGAGAGCATTTCTCTCAACACAGATCAAGTATACATACACATCCCAGGAAAGACCATTCACTCTGTACAAACTAAAAGCTACGTTTATAGCAGCAAAAATAACAGCTTTCAGGAGAACACAAATAAAGCAAGCGACAGAGGTGTCGGGAAGCAAGGGGATAAAATTCATTATTGTTTAACTGCGAGCCAATGTTTGCTTCTGCACATGAAATGTACACTAGGAAGATTCCCAAATTCCATACAAATAATGGTACTGTAACAATACAACAGTTTTGTGTGTGATACAGTAACAGTTGATCTGATCCTTCACATAATGTTCATAGTTACTAAGACGGTCAGTGAGAGAGAGAAAAAAAATAAAGATTTTACTCAATGGCATGGTAAATATCAGCTCTGCCACAAAAGGCCATGCTCGCAAAACTGACAGAATCGGACACCTGGTGTCTGAACAACAAAAGAGGATTTAAGACAAGGTTCTCAGATCTACCTTCCAGAATAGATCCCTGGAGTTGATCAGACAACTGAACTCAACATAATGCTGATCAACCATAACTTATAACTCCTATAGTACTCTGTGCCTCATCAGCGAGAACAGATGAGTGTGATCTTGATTCTGAAGTGCAATTCAGTCCCAGAAGCCTCATTCTGGGTTAGTTTCTTTATTAAGTAATGTCAGAACTTAACTGCCCATCCTCTAGCCCAGTGTTTCTCAAATGGGGGTACGTGTACCCCTAGGGGTACACGGAGATACTGCAGGGGGTACTAAAATCCCCCCCCCCCAAAAAAATAATAATAAATAAATAATAGAAGTAGGCCTATAAATCACTGTTATGTTTAATGATGACACTTGGAGAAACGTGTTGTGAGCCTGATAGTTGCTAACCCAAATTATGGTACCAGGCAACTGCATGTGTTTGAATGATGTTTGAATGTAAGTTATTGACATGAAAACTGGACTGAAATGTCATGGCCACAGTGTTGAAAATAAATCTGTTCAGGAGGCACTGTTTGAAACTCTCACTCCCTTTCTTATTTGTTATGGTTTTGTGGTTTTAATAGCAGTTGTATAAGGAAAATGTTGTCGGGTAAAGGGGGTACTTAGATTCAAAAATCTGGGAAAGGGGGTACTCAAGCCAAAAAAGATTGAGAAACACTGCTCTAGCCCCATGGCTCGTGTTGTACAGTCTATTTAATTACATGACACTGTCATTTTCTGGCAAGTTACAAGTGTTATGAGGACTTCAAGGAATACTCCACTGTCGTTTGTGGATTTTTAGTTAATTTGACATTAACTGTATATCGATGCACAAACCATTTTTGATTACATGCGAGACCAGCTGAGAAAATGCTAATGTTCCGTCCCATTCTGAACATAGCGCTTTGCTTTTTGATCCCACAATACCCAGAATGCACTGCTGAAGCTTGGTTCCCGGAGCAGTTTTCGAGGCCGCTAGTGACAGAGGGGTTAAAGGTGGTCGTTTGTGATGTCCGCAAGCATGTTGCCATGCAGACAATCTGCGAGACAGAGTGTTGAGGGACGTAGCACCATGTACTGATCATTACTTCTACTGAGACAGACAAGGATGAAAAACAGTGAAGTATTCCTTTAAAATTGATAGTCCATATAATATGGCATACAGACATTTGGTTGTACATGATGCATTCCTAGCTCAACATTCTCAAGATACCCACCCCACACACACACGCACGCGCGCGCACACACACACACAGCAACTCTAATGAACCCTCCAGATCGAGGCAATTCTCATTTCGGTAGGGTTGTCTTCTCCAAGTGTACCGGGCTGCAGTGAGGTGGGTCTGGTGGTTCTGTGCGGGGATGGGGGGCATTAATGACCGCTGAAATGTCTGTCAGGGAGAACCCAATAATCAAAGTCAATAAACACCTCTGCAAACCTCCTGAACACCTTAATCCCTCTCTGCCGATGACGAGCTTGATGAAGCAATGGCAAAAACTGTGAATTCCGCTGCATCCCTTTCAAATGGTCCCTCTTTCCCCTCACCATTTTCCCCCATATCTTTCTGTTTTCTTCCTGACAATTCTATCTTGCTATACCCCCTTCCTCAGCCCTTTGCAAACTGTCACATTCAAGGGCACACACTGCAACAGCAGGGTGAGAGCCCACCCTACCCATCTTGCTTCCAAACAATGCCTACCTCTCATCAACCCCTCCTTCGGTTCCTTCTGCTCCTTCTGCTCTCGCCTCTTAATTCTTGTCTGTTTGGGGAGCAGCAGCAGCAGCTCAGGTAAAATGGTTCACCCCCCTCTTCCCCCCCCATCTTGTTGCCTCTACATTGGAACAATCCTGCCGTGGGATTGGCCAGAGGGGTCTGTCTGTCAGTCAGTCACACAGAAGGAGAGGAGCCAGTCAGTAGCAGGAGGACAGAGAGGAGGTGGCAGGAGACTGCAGGGAGCCGGAGGAGTTGGAGCGTCTCATGTGAGGGAGGAGGTAGGCGTCTGAGCCCAGCTGGTGAACGTCAAACCTGTCCTCCTTACGGTACGCCAGACAGCGGCGGATGAACGCCTGGGGGGAGAGCGCATGCGCACGCACACGCACACGCACACACACACACACACATTATGAATGATGAACAGCAGGCTGTGTGTGTGTACAGCATGTGTGTATGGATTGATGGGTCCCACCCTAATTTACAGTACGGAATAGGGCATTCATCAAATATTCATCAAATATTCGAATATCAAAGTCACTATTCGAATGAGTTGCCAATGCCCCTTGTGGATGAATTTGTTAATGCTCTATACCAGGGGTTCTCAACCCTTTTTAGGCAGTGACCTCCAAAATAAACATATTTCAACTGGGGACCCCCACCCTGACAAGCACTTGGAATTGTAGGTATTACATTTAATGTGACTCGGTTCCGCAGATAAATATTGTGAAAATAGCAGATCTACATGCTCACAACGCCTCGCGTTTGTAGATCGGCTATTTTCACAATGTTCGCCTCTTGCATATTAACTCACCCACTGCATATGTCGAGTTTGACGAGCTATAGTTATGGGTCCACTCTGCTTATGACGAATATGACGAGTTATCAATTAGCTTTAATAACTATAAAACAAAAAAGTATGATCGCCGATTCGCCGTCCATAGCGCTCTATGGACCCGCCCTATTCACAAAAAACGGATCTGGATGTTCCAGAACGGAAATGGGGGGGCGGGACAACGACGCCTGTATCCTGTCTGCCGAAATGTCATCCGGTTCAATGTTGTGCAACACCAGCGTGGCGCTCCGTCGGTTTCGCTTTGAGCGATGGAAGGCTGTAGTGCTTTGTTGCTTACCCTGCCTGGATCGTATTGTGAATGCAATCGGTGAACCATCGCACAATGGATTCGCGCGCGCGCCCACGTTAAAGGTAGGCAAAATCCTGGCGGTGTGGACCATTAGAAGGGTCTTAAAAATAGCGGTGGGTGAGTTAATATTTGACAGTTTGGCCAGTCCTGTCGAATATTCGACTATTCGAATACTTTGAGGTCGAATAATTCGAATACTAAAAATCACTATTCGTGAATGCCCTAGTACAGAATAAGACAGAATAAAGCAATAATAATAAATAATGTTTGTTATTAGATATAATATGGTTTCATTAGACAGAAACAAACACAGTTATACTTAATTACCACTACATCATGTTCTAATAATTTAACACCGATCTTCTCAGGGTGCGCAACGTATTTCATACTGTAGGCTATGTCCAGTTTGCGACAGAGACAAACATCAATTGCTAGATATCTAGAAACGCTCTGGAAGAAGTCCTCGAGCCAGTCGAGGCCAGATCTTCTCGCAGTGCTTTTCACACGAAACGAGCAAAACCTCGGCAAGCAGCCCGATCTTGCGGCCGATCGCCATTTCTGGCGGCGAGCGCCAAAAATGGTCGCCAACAGCACAATCAGCTCAAAAGGTCGGGCACTGTGTTCGAGCCCTTATTCGATTTCTAATTAGAACATATAGGGATAATTAAGGTATAACTGTGTTTGTTTCTGTCTAATGAAAACATATTATTTCTAATTACAAACACATTATTTCTTATTATGGCTTTATTTTGTCTTTTTCTGTACTGTAAATTAGGGTGGCTGGGACCGATTGATGTATATATTATACAAGTTTCATGGTATGAAATATTTAATTAACATCCTGATCAGAAGGTATTTAATGGGTACTAAATCAAACATTTAAAATAGCAGAACTACTCCCTGATTGTTTTGCACTGCTCATTGATCGGTGAGTGACACTTTGCTTCTATCGGCTTTGCCGATCTACAAGCAAGATCAGCTATTTTCACAATATGTATCTGTGGGACTGAATGTAACCTCAGCTTCAACTCCTACAAGCTGAATTGGATACTAAAGGACCTCAGCCTGCAATCTCCTAATGTTTATACTTAATATACAATGTCAATGTTTTGTAAGAAGAATCATTAAATATATAAATGCTGCTACAGTAACAACAAATAGAAGAATTTATGGATGTGACGCTGTGATCGGGCATATCGGTTTTCGGCAGATACTGATACTAGTTGATCGGTGTTCTGGAATTCGGTATCAGAACCCCAAAACCATAGTTGGAGCATCTCTATTTGTTAATCAATATAGGACAACCTTTTGCATTATTTCAAATTTCTAATGTTATTTCTAATAATTTTTGCATGTTTGAAACCAATGCACCAATTCACAGAATGCTACCAGAACACGTGTGTGTGTGTGTGTGTGTGTGTGTGTGTGTGTGTGTGTGTGTGTGTGTGTGTGTGTGTGTGTGTGTGTGTGTTACCTTGGCTTCCGTGCTGGCCTGTGGTTTAGCAGGAAACTGCACCTCGGTGGCTTTGAGAATGGTGTTCTCCTGTAGGATGTCCTGCTGGGACTGGTTGTGACCAAACGGCTACAAGGAGACGGAGACAACAGCTGGTGTGAGTTCAGCGGAACCTTCCTTCACAGTGTGGAAGCATGAGTGTCTTCAGTGTGCACATGCATCCTAAAGATGGGTTTCAACCGGTTCGTACCTTGCGTCCATAGAGGCACTGGAAGAAGATGACCCCTACAGACCAGACGTCCACCTTGTTGGAGATTTTAGGAGGTTCCTTCCCAACCACAAAACACTCTGGAGGGAGGTACCTACAACACACACAAAACATTTTCACTGACAATGTTGTTAAACCAGGGGTTCCCAAACCTTTCCATGCCAAGGACCCCCAAACGGCCTCTTGGCTCACCGCTTGATTTGCCATTTTCACTATTTAAACAATGTTCTTACGTTTTGACAATAATGACATGCTCAAAGTAAGTACTCCAGGTTAAAGCCGCAGTATATAACTTCTCTTCTACCCGGGATTTGAACCCCGTTTCCTGTGCAAGAGCTGACATTTTTACCATTGAGCCAATAGAGCCTGCCTGCTTGCTCAGGGGATAAATTCAATCTTGAAAAATTCAGATCCTGTGTCTAGGTGAGACATGACCCTTGGCACGATCTAAATGTCTTAAAAGAAGAGCAGGGAGACCAAATACAACATCCCAATTGTATAAGTTATATTTCATTAACATACTCTACCATACAGATTGTATAAAATAAAAATGAAAATGTAGTCATAAGAAAAAAGTTACATGGGAGTCTTGCTAATGATTCGGTTCTTATGAATGAATCACTCATGAACGACACATCACTAACGTCCAACATGGATGAATATACTGGATTTATTCCCAAACTGGAGGAATTGCGGTATGTACCAGATGAGTCTGCTGACACATTAGATTGACATCTCACCAGTAGGTTCCGGCACCCTGCGATGTGAGGTCCATCCCATCCACGCCGTAGTTATCATCATCCATGATCTTGGACAGGCCAAAGTCTGTAATTTTAATCTCGCCACACGCGGTACCGTCCACCAGCAAGATGTTTCCTACACAGAAAGCATAACGCAGAAGAAGGATTTCACTTATTATTATTACATATTATGTTTCTGCTACCATATTTGATATTTGTGTTTAATTCTCTCTCTCTCCCCCTCTCTCTAGGTCGTCCTCAGACGAGCCCTCCATCGTCGCGTCCAGTCATCCCGGCCATAATTCAATATACATGTATATTGCCCAGCCCTGCTCAGTGCTGGGTGTGTGACAAAATGTGAATGTGTGTTATGCATGCAGGGATGGAGAATGAAACCCAGTTTTACCACGGACCCAGTTCCTATGTTCAGTAAGGGTTGGGCTTATTATCGGGTCCATTGAATTAGGTTAAGTAGTGTTATCAACACTACTCGATCTTAACATTGCACATCAGAAGGTTTACTCCGTAGTACGAAGATGTTGCCAACTTGAACCTGGATTCATAATTTTCCCAAAAGCCTCTGCTTCAGTGTGATTTCTAGTTGCCTGTACTTGTTTTTTTCAACCTGAATGATACAATCTCTTCAGCAATAAATCTAATAACTAACACTCAGTTTGTGTCCTAAACAAATCAATCCCAAGGTTTAAATAAGGGTTGAATGAATGAAAACAATCCAATTCCTATAATCCTTGATGTGTAAATTAATGTTTAAACTGTCAACATTAGGTTCCCACTGTACAAATATGTTTGTGTGTAGCGTAACATACCAGGTTTGAGGTCATAGTGGATAATAGGGGGTTTGATCTCATTGAGGTAGCGCAGGGCGTTGACAATCTGCATGACGATGGATCGTGCCTCTTTCTCCGACATCAGCTTGTTCTGCTTCAAGTAGAAGTCCAGGTCGTTGCCCTCGCAGAACTCCAACACCGTACAGAACCTGGCATGGCCAGGAGTGAGAGACAAACAATCCTTTCATCTAGTGCATCAATCTATAAAATCAATTAAACTCCATCAATGTTTCTCTTTAATGGGTTGGCCAAAATATCTGAAATTGATTTTAAATGTTCCCAAATCGAATCAGCTTATTCGCATATTTTCAACATCATATCTAGTGTTATTGTTCATGTTGTGTTAGCACAGCCTTGTGGACATTGCCACAATACTTTCACTGCTTGTAGTGACAAATAAATCCTCGATTTTTGAAAGGTTATTGAATATTGAAATGCCTTAGAATTAACTTTGAAAGATAAACAAGGTAAATGAGGTGCGTGAATACCAGCATGTGGACTAGTAGTTTCAATTACAGGAAAAATAAATGTGTGGCTGTTTAGTCAATTTATGACTATGTGGCTCGAACACAGCCAGTGTGGTGACTTCTATTCCAACTGGGCCTCTCAGTGTTAAAAATGTACTTATGGCACTCTGGATAACAGATGCCAGCACATGGCATGGTGACCCAGTTAGTCGTGGCTTGTGTGCACAACAACTTTGAGGCTCCATCGTGGTAGGGGGAAGGGGCTCTGAGGTCAGCAGCGGAAGGTTAGAGGTGACTCACGTGTCAGTGTCCAGGGAGAAGTAGTCATACAGTTTGACTATTCTGGGATGGTCCATCTGCTTGTGTATCCGGTACTCCCTGCATGCATGCCTGCCATGGCAACACACAGGAAACCCTGGTTATTACTCGCAAAGTGGGGGTGGGTTGGTGAAGAAGACACACACACAGTAACATTCAAAAGTGGGCACACCAACTCGTTTTTCTTTAATCCATTTAGGCCTAGAATTATTGAATGCTTTAACCAGTGAAAAATAGCAGATATACAAGCTCACAGCGCGGCTGCTCGTTTTTCTGCTATACCACCAAAATGTGGAAAGCCTTACCGAAGGCCATAAAGGAGTGTGGATCACTAGCATCCTTTAAAATTGCCCTGAAAAACCACTTACAGGCAGCAGCCGTTCGCAACTGGTAAAAAAAAACTAACCTAGCCCAACCCTCCCCTCCCCTTCTTTGTATATACTTACTGTTTGTTTAGACTTACTGTTTTCTTTTTTTGTTCTATCATTTTTTTTTCTTTACATATCTACTGCATGTGTTCTATTCATCTGTCATTCAATGTTATATGAGATACTTAAATGGTTTCCTGTGGAAATAAGTAATTAGTCTTTTCATGGATCTCCTTTTAGTAGACCTTGTACCAGTGAACTGTACCGTCATGAAACTGTACCTTTTCCTATGCAAACTTCTAATAAAGTCTTCATTCAATCAATCAATAGATCTGCTATTTTTGAAAAAGTTGTGAAAATGTGTGCAAATCTTTGACTATATGTATTTTCAAAGTGAACGTTTGTAACTCAAATTTTGCTTCTGGGGGGTCCCTGGAACTAAATATTTTGAGATGGGGGTCCGTGGCCAAATAAATATCATTTTGGGGGTCCTACACATGAAAAGGTTTGAGAACCACTGACATAGTAGTCTCTCAAGAACAGACTAACTGAGCTCCAGTTAAGTGAAAAGGACCTTTTCTTTGACGATGGCTGGCCAGATTGCTGATAGAGAAACATAGGTTTTTCAAAAATTCTTAGAAGGATTCAAAAGACACTTATAGAATCGGGTCAAAATTCGAATTTTCACGGCAGCAGGTGCAGCCGTGTTGCCATCTATAACCAGACACAGACGTCGCTTCACATCAAGTTTCAGAGGAGAGGACATCACTCTCACTTACATAAATCACTTTGTTTGTGTCTCTCATAAAGCCTCAGTGGGAGAGACACACACAACTTGGTAATTACTTGTGAATCCAGCATTTATCAATGAGAAAGTGTAGATGATCTTTTTAAGTTGGAAAACTTATGTTAAACTAGAAGCAGTGCTCTTCCGAGCACAGGTCTCCACCAGGCCAGGGGTCCTGGTGGTGCTACTGTATAATAGGCCAGTGTAAAAAGGGTGGCATATGTTCTTCACCTTAGACCTGTCATGGCAATCGGACGCTGCATGCATGATTTGAAGCATTGTGTTCAAAAAATTTGTTTTGCTAAAGTCTACCTGCTGGTGGCGCTATAACAGGCCAATGTGAAAAGGGTAGCATTTGTTCCTTCACATAGTGGGAATATGTGTGGCAAATGTCACGGTAATTGCAAGCTGCGTTGATGATTTGAGGCATTTTGTTCAAAAACTGAGCAATCGTGCAAACTTTGGAAGCTAATATTAGCCAATCAGGATGGAATATGAAATATCAGACGGATCAGACTTGATCATATGACTATAGAGATACTGTGTACTGATTTGTGTTATTTTTGGAGAAAATCTGAAGGCGTAATATCCTAAAATGTGTTTTACACAAGTTGGCCCAAAGGTGGCGCTATAAAAGGCTGATGTGAAAAAATGCTGAGAAAGAGTTTTTCCTTGGCCTCTAGGGAGTGCGCTTACAAAGTTTGAAACTGATCGGTGGAGTTATAGGTAAAACCACAAATCGGCCTGTTATAGCGCCACCATGAGGCTGATTTCAAAAATTTGAAGTGGCATCACATGACTGTCGAGATACTGCCTAGCGATTTGTAGGATTTTTGGACAAAATCTGTAAGAGTAGTGCACAGAAATGTGTTTTGCAAACATCGGCCACTAGGTGGCGCTATAAAAGGCCCATTTGAAATAATTAGGGCAGAGGTTCTAGATTGGCATCCAGGGAATGTGTGTGCTCACTTTGGCAGCGACCGGGCCAACGGCGACTGAGATTAGGTGCACACAAACTGTGAGGACGCACGGACGGACGGAGGGGAAAACATACTCTCCCCCGGGCCCCATGCCTTCGGCTGGTGGAGACAATGAATTATTTGCTCATGTCAGACTTTTTTTTTTTTTAATTCTTTAAAATGTGTCTGCATAGTGGCTTTAGAGTAGGCACCGCACCACCCGCGAACTCTGATGTGAGCTTTGTACATTCTCTCAAGCACCTTCATGAGGTATTAGTAACCTGGAAAGCTTTTCAGTTAACACATATGCCTTGTTAAAAGTTAATTTGTGGAATTTCTTTCCTCCTTAGAGACTTTGTGAGCCCATCAGTTGTGTTGTTTAAATGTTCCCTATGAATGAAATGTATAAATGTAATTTATTTTATCTTACATGACCAAAATAAACTACTACTACTTCTTGTGACAAGTAAGGGTTGGTATTTGAAATGACAGTCCATTGTTACTTTTAGACACGCGTGCGTGCGTGCGTGCGTCTGTGTGAGGGAGCATGTTGCTTTATTACTGCAGTAATACTTTTAACACTGCAGGGTCGGCATAGCTCAGGGGTAGAGAAACCGTTATTAGAGCACAAAGGGTTCCCAGTTCGAATCCGGGCTCCCCCTGAGTTAATGTCGAAGGGTCCTTGGGCAAGACTCTGAACCCCTAATTGCTCCCGGTGAGTAGGTTGGTGACTTGCATGGTTTCCTCCGCCACCGGTGTATGAATGTGTGCGTGAATGGGTGAATGTAATGCACAATCTATGTAAAGCGCTTTGGATAAAAGCGCTATTTAAATGCACCATTTACCATTTACCATTTAGTAACAAAAAATAGGGATGATCTCTGCATTTGTGGTTCCCACTATGAAGCACAGAGGAGGTGGTGTGTGGGGGTGCTTCGCTGGTGACAGGCTGTGATTTATTTAGAACTCAAGGCACACTTATCTAGCATGGCTACCGCAGCATTCCGGCTGGAATACGACATCCCATCTGGTTTGCGCTTAGTGGGAATATGATTTGTTTATCAAAAGGCCAATGACCCAGAACACACCTTCAGACAGTGGAAGGGCTTATTTGACCGAGTCGGAGAGTGATGGGAGTGCTCCGTTAGATGACCTGGCTGTTACAATCACCCGACTTAAACCTACTGGAGATTGTTTGGGATGACTGCAGAGTGACTGCAAAGTGAAGGAAAAGCATATAGCAGCCAACAAGTACTCAGCAAATGTGGTAACTCCCTTCAGGACTGTTGGAAAGGTATTCCATGGGACAACCTCACAAAGATTGTTGAGAGAACGTGCAAAGCTGTGATTTAAAAACAGATGCAATAACATCATTTATGAGAAAGTCAAATTGTAAATGGTGGAAATTCTAATATGTTATAATTATCTGTTGCCCCGTCTTTAATTTAACTGTGTATGTGTCACACATATTGACCAAAACAGTTTCAATCTGCAAGAGGCTGCAATTTCTTTTCAGAGGAACAGATGTTTCAAGCAGCCTCTCGACACTGTGCAGGATACCAGGCCTATAAATGTAACTGCACACTGGAGGAAAACCCATCGTTTTCAAACTGACCACATGCTAAGTAGAAAAACATAATTTCCAAAACAGGACATTTTCACATTACGCAAAGAAAGAAGGAAAGAAAGGATGAAAGAAAAAGAAAGAAAGAAAGTTCATGTTTATCATGTGTGCATTCATTTTTCCATTACTACATAGGACCTACTTGTGGTAGTTCTCCTTCTTCTCTTCTCTCCAGTTCTTGTTGAGCTGGTGGATTTTGACAGCCGCATAGCGCTGCTCAAACAGGTCAAAAGCCTGGGTGTGGCAAGAAACACACACAGCTCTCAGTCTCAAAGTCTACATCTACAGTGACAACACACACTGGCCACAATCAGCTTTTTACCAGACAGTAATTATTACCTCATCATAACATAATAAAAGGTTAAAACAGATTCAGATGATGGCTAGTTTACGGTCACAGTGGCCGAACACAAACGAGGAAAGAGAGGGAACACTAAATGCATTTGTACATGGCTACAGAGAATGCTGGTTTTTGATTGTCTAGCAGGCATTCTTTAGTATCCGATATTGGGCCACCGCAAACATTTAATCGGTTAAGCAAGCGGCATGAAACCATAACAACAATGATTACAAATTTTTTTTTAAATAAAAATCTAGCAGTGGTTTGTTGGACTACAACAGCTGTTTGTTGGACTAGAGTGGTTACCCGACTTTTTGGTCTTTGGTCATGGTATTGTATCAGTGTGATAAACTGATAATGTACACAAAGGTGTCCAATATTGAAAGATAAACAGACTTGCCAGAGGGAATTCCATGACGAATAGCAGTTTTCACCTTCAACTCTAACGTGCATTATGGTTTACTACACTCTCTCCACTAAAGCCTTACCTTGTAGTCTTCACTCCAATAAAGCCTTACCTTGTAGATTTCACTCCACTAAAGCCTTGCATTCACACTAGCAGCAACAAAGCCAACGCCAAGCCAAAGCCAAGATGACTTGCAGCCTGCAAGTCATCCTCAAGGAAAGCCATCGACACTAAGCTACAAACTGTCGCCCGACACTTGCTGCTGCATGACCTGTATGACGCACAACAAAAAAGGTTTTCCTGGCTTCAACTTTTCTCAGCTCTCCTATGACGCAGTGTAGCGTCAATCAATCATGTTTTTGTGTCAATTTCCACTCCCTTTTTCTTTCTCCACAATTCCTGCTCTGCTCCGTAAAAGGACGAAAAACTAATTATTTCTGTTAACCCGTTCACTGTGCTATTTAAACCTACTCTTTTCATTTATGCAGTGTGGCTTGACAACACAACGACAACTTGGCAGCAATGTAGCTGGTCACATTTGTAGCTTTTGTCATCACTAGTGGGAAAGCAGCATTACCTTGTAGACTTCACTGAAGCCGCCTCTGCCCAGCAGGTGCAGCAGCAGGTACCTCTCGTTCAGCGTAGGATGATCTTTGAACCTGGAAGCAAGAATACACAGAGATGACAAGCATATTCTCAAACCCTTTATGAAAGGTGCCAGGGGATATTCAATGCCAATGTCTTCTTGGCTGGATGCCAAATCAAAGCTGAAGCCAAGGAGATGTACTATTATCGAAAAAGGAAATCACCATTCCAGTTAGAAATTTGTTCTATCACAAATGTCAAAACTAAGTCTTATATTAAAGAATATGAAAGCTGTAGGCTGTGATCAGATCCGTTAAAGGATCACTCATTTTACAGTTCTACAGAACCAATTATCTGCGAATGCTGGTGGCTCACATTTACCGGTACTTCAACCTGTTTAAACACAGGCTAATGTAGTAGATAATCGGACCACTGCTAAAGAAATCCTCCATCAGCGTTTACAGTGATTGAGTCTGTTCTCTACTATTCTTGAGTAGGCAAGATGATCAGAAATCTCTGCCTACCAATATGTCTGGGGAGATCTCCTAATTGTTTCCACCCAGTTTGAGCACACTCATTGAATTCAGATGTCACCAGAGGTATCAGTAGGCCGAGATCTCTGATCATCTGGCCAAGTAAAACCAGATCTCTACTGTGCTGATCATGAGCCGATAAATGATAGCTCACGTGTCCATGGCTCAACATGTGGAAGGTACTCACGATGAGCTGTCCTCATTGTTGATCCTTTTCAGCTCTCTGATGTGGAGGTTCCTCACCCGCTCCAAGCGCTCCAGCTCAGCTTGGATTTCAGCCTCCTCCTGCACAAAACACGTGAATGGACCTGTCAAATGAGTCTATTACGGATGGGGTCAGCCTGCATTTCAAACATTTCGTTATCTGTCCGAACACAACATTGCATTCCTGCAGAAATGGGATTATTAAATTCTGTCATAGTGATGATTACAGTGGGATTTGTTGTCTGACTGACCTTCTTAAGATGTCCCAGACGTAGCTTGAAGATCTCCTCCTGTTCGTGGTACTCAGCCAGGGTGAGGCTGCCAAAATAACAAGCAGAAATGCCCCTTAATCAAAGTGTCATAAAGTGAAAATCCAAATGTATTGTAGGATCAAGAAAATCCTACCGATGAAACAGACAACTTTTGGTTACAACACATATCACTCAACCATCTGCCTCCGTGGTCACAAATGAATTGGAAAACATGTTCATGATGAAAGTGGATAAGAAAAAATACTATCCACAACTTTCCAACATCCCATCGTGCATTGCGCAGAATGTGCAGGCAGCTTCCGGCACCGCAGCCGAGTGAGATCTACAAGCTCACAACGGTTGCATCTGCGACGCGACGTGAGCTTGTATGTCTGCTGTTAACCAGAAGTGTCCCGCAAATAATGCTACAGTAAATTCTCGCGGAAACAGGTGGATATAGGAATACGAGTCAGTATTCCAATTACTGTGTGTGTCTTTGTGTGTAAACCTAACCAATGTGACACCAATCCTCCTCTGCCTCAGGCCAACCTAATCGCACTTCTTGTAATATCACAGAATCACACGTGTTATTTCCCAGCAAATCCACCACTTGGCCGTGTTCAGGTATATCTTTGTGCACCTCTGAGTCTGGACACAGTGCTGTGGCAAATTCAAGTGCATTCCTTGGTGGAATATGTATTTTCACTATATAATCAGAATGTCTGGATGTGAAAGGCGGCTTGGCAGCATATTTAGTTGACTCTGCTCTCCGGAGACTGTAACACAATAACACTCTCATAACTGATCTGTAGGTTGCTTTCTGTGGCTTAAGGTGGCAGGTAACATCGAATCAAACCAATAACGGTTAAGTTGATTGTGTTATTTCTGCGCATTAGAAATGTGTTTGAATTCATTTAAAACCCTCCAAACGTCTTGTTGTGTTCCAATTTGTGTCAAAATAAAATGGCACAAAAATATCACCAGCCAGCATCCTGACTGGGATGGAAACTACCGAATTCCTATTGCCGGGTGGAGCACGGTCACATTTCTTTAAAAGAAAAATGGTCCGTTTGTCTTGGTGTACACTCACAGCTGGGGCAGCGAGGGCTTGAGGAAGGGGTCGGGGTCATTGCCATTGACCACCTTGGTCTTGCGCTGTTTGGGCTCGGGGGCAGAGACCACCGAGAGAGAGGGTGAGGAGGACAACGTGTTGGGAGGCTTCCTCTTGGCCAGCAGCTTCCTCTGACGCTCGATCTCCTCCTTCTGCTGGTTGATGCCCTCCTGCTGCCTGCACATGAAGGAGATGGATGGGGGATTTACACCACGGCTTTTACAACTTCATCAATTCCAGGACCCCCCCTCGTTTGATATGCATTACGCCAGTGGTTCTCAAACTTTTCAGGCCGCGACCCCCAAAATAATCATATTTGAACTGGGGACCCTGCACTGGGGACCCTGCACAAGCACTTTTGTAGGAGCATTACATTTAGTTTGGCTCGATCTATTGTGAAAATAGCCGATCTACATGCTCACAACGCCTAGCAACGCGAGGCGTTGTGAGCATGTAGATCTGCATGTAGGTCTTTAAAGTCCTTAAATTGTCATTTTAGAAATGTGCCGATACCCTGTATACACTTATACTGTATGTTGGTTTGTTTACTGTTGAGTGAGAAAACAATGTTAAAATTTAGCTAAACATTTGGGGACCCCTCAAAATAAGAGGGTTGAGAACCACTGATTTACACCAGGGCTTTTCAAACTTCATCAATTGATATGCATTAGGCCACTGTTTCCCAAACTGTGGATCGGGACCCATTAGCAGGTGACAGACCAATCTTTATGGGTCACGACTCCAGTAAAAAAATCAATTAACATATATACAGTATATTTCAATCTAAGAAATTCCATAAATAAAAAAACGAACAATAATTGTAGTAGTGAAAATAAGACGATCTACAAGCTCGCAATGCGGCACGAAGCGACACATCGTTGTCTGCTTGTATATCTGCCATCTTCACTAGTTTGGGTCCCGGGCAAACGCCTAATCTCTTTTTTGGGTCTCGACCTGAAAAGTTTGGGAATGACTGGATTTAGCCAGTCGAAAGCAATGTAGTAACCAGCTCAAACAAAAACACACTATGATTGTGCATTGAGAAATTTTCTACATCAAGGGATGACAGCAACTCCCAAGGATACGCTGCGCAAACTGACGTAAAGATTGAGTGCTTTTTCTTCATTGACAGAAAGCATTAAATCATTACATCAGTTGTTGCAGGTATTCTAGGGTATTGCCGTCATCCCACGATAAGAGATTTCTTCTACATCTCAATTTCTCTTTTGACAAGCACCCCTGTAGTAGTGGCAGGGGTTGTCGTCACTGTACATTTGCACAAATGTGAAATTGTCCACAGTAATTACCCATCCTAATTATTAGGAGCAGTGAGTGCCATTAATACAGTGCTCGGAGTTAAGTCAAGTACAATTCGACACACAGGGACCTTCTGATTCCAAGACGGCCTCTATATATTCAGCTATGGCTGGCCGATAGATAGCTGTGGTCCATAGCGTTAGTGGAGTTCTCCCAAACGCCATGTTCCTCTACCTCCCAAATCCTTGGGAAATCCGAAAATAACAAAAAACGTTTCGCCCCTCACCAAACGAAAGGTACAGTATCAGTGGACAGTTGAAAGCTTACTCTACTTAGTGGACGTGGTCTGAGCCCCCGACCACACGATTAAAATACATTTCTAGGGAAAAATGAAAAATATTCTACCAGACGGCGACTCCATTTCTTCTAGTTTTTCACTATTTTGTCGTCGCCATCAAGGTACCAACACTACTGCAGTACAGGTCAGAGGACCGAATTGCATTAGTCTCATTGGGTGTTATTCAACTCTGCGACGTTGGAAGCGCTGTTTCGTAAAAACTTGGTCTTCAACCAGGAAGAGTGTCTCCATCCGGTGGAATATTTTTCATTTTGCCCTAGAAATGTATTTTAATCGTGGGGGTGGGGGGCTCAGACCGCGTCCACTAAGTAGAGTAAGCTTTCAACTGTCCAACGATACCTTTGGTTTGGTGAGGGGTAAAACAGTTTTTGTTATTTTCGGACCAGACGACGGGTCTTTCCGAATTTGCCAAGGATTTGGGAGGTAGAGGAACATAGCGTTAGGGAGAACTCCACTAACACTATGGACCAGAGCTAGCTGATAGCTGAATGGGTATGGGTATTTCTGATGTCAGAACACTCCTTCCGTAGACTTTAAATTAAACTATGTTGCAAATTCTCCCAATCTCAAGAAGTGTGTATGACAGGGGTGGGCAACATTGTTGAATGAGCATGTGATCTACCTTGCCTTTTCCAAGAGTGGAGTAATGTACCATTGCCAGCTAAACTTACAGTGAACATATCCATCGCTAATCAGAATACCACCAACACAAGAATACATCAATCATTTAATATCAATCAGCTGTCTGCATGTGGGGTTTTAAACCACTTTCAACCTGGTGCTCCTATTTTGGGCATTATACTGTACTGTAGGTGAAAATTCATAAAAATGGCAGATAGTGGCAAATAGTAGGTCTAAAAGCTCACTATCTGTCAAATCTCATGAATTGTGATCGTGTACGGTTAGATCTCATATTTGTGCAATTTTTCTGATATGTCAGTCAAATCAAAAAATAACGGATGCCCACTTCTGCTGTACGAATTTGTGGAAAAAAGTGTGGAAAAAACAAATGAGTGTTTGCAAACACTGACTTGACCAGGTTCTGGAATGCGTATCCGTCGGTCCACTGCTCTGTGTAGGAGGCTCCATGTCGCACCGTGGTGAAGTGACCCAGACGCAGACGGTCTTGCATGCTCTTCTCACGACATGACTGCTTCTCCTGGGTACTCTGCGCACACACACACACACACACACACACACACACACACACACACAGATGAAGTATAACGCCAACCACCCAAAGCTTCTAAAACGCATAGTTGGGTCCATTGATATATGACTGTGTACACATATCGTTGATATTGGGCAGAAACCTTTTATCTCCATAACGCAACCTTTTTGTGTTGTTTTTTGTTGTTGTTGTAAATGACAACTTTCCAACGTCCCATCGTGCATTGCGCAAGCTCACAACGGTTGCATCTGCGACGCGTCGTGAGCTCGTATGTCTGCTGTTCTCTGGAAGTGTCCCACAAATAATTTCACAGGAAATTCTCAAGGAAACAGGTGGATAGCCTTCTGTAATCCGTATGAAAAGTTTGCTTACGCTGATTCGTCGGACCGATGTCCGTTTATTGAACTGATCAGTGATGGCGCTGCGTCAAGTCAAACAGAAGTTCTTTTTTGAGCTCGACTTCCCTCAAGTCGAAGGAAACTTACGGTCTGCGAGATTCTAAATAAGATGAGTAAAATGCAGTTTTTTGAAGGATGCTTCATTTTCCCTGTTGCTACACTAAACTATGAAATAGCAAATGGGAACCCATCACATCGTATCGCCATCAAGATATTTGCCGTGATTGTCGAGAGAGACAAGGTTTCCAGCCGGCAGCAACGATATGCAACCCTAAACAGATACCGTACCTTCTCTATGAGCAGTTTTTTGCTCATAGTGATGCACTTGTTGAGTCTCTCCTTGTACTTCTCCAGCATTTTCTGCTGCTCGTCGATCTGTCTCCTCAGGTCGCAGTTGGCCTTTTCCAGAGAGAAGCAGAGGTCACCGTTAATGGGGTGACTGGACATTTACTGTATGAATCGCAAACTACTTCTACCACTATAATTACTTTTGTATTACTACAGAACTGCAGATTAACGCTCCGCATTCGCCCCCTGAAACACAGATGCACACACTGACCCTGAGCAGATCATCGATGCGTCCCTCCTTCTTCTCCAGGTCCAGACTCTTGTTGGTCTCCAGGGCGGCCAGTTTCAGAGCCGTGAGCTCCGTCTGAGACACACAGATGTGGATCAGTCAATATATGTGCATCTCCCTTTCTGAACAAAAACATATTTCACCCACTTCTTTTACATTACACCTGTAAACCAGTGATCTTACAATAAAGTATAATATTACAAGTACAGACGATTCTTTATGATAGTACTAGTACAGGAGTAATATACAATACTTGCAATGTACCATGATACACAAGAAATCCCATATATTGTATATTATGAAAGGGAATGTAAAAACCTATTTCCAGGCCCCCTTTTCACAAGTAATTGTTTTTTGCTTATTGTTATTTAGAAAGCAGGGGTTTAATGAGTGTACCTGGACACACTTGCTGGAGGAGGCTTTAGGATTCATCAAGTGTTCACCAAAACACAGACTGGTGGGAGAGGAGCTGTTCTGCCGGATCTGCAACCACATGACATCATTAGAACACAAACACACACAAGCTATTAGTGAAACCAGCCTGTTAAAACCCATTTAGACCTGGAACGCATTATTACGCATAATTGCTTTAACCGTTATTTCATGCTTTAGCTATTGAAAAATAGCAGATATACAAGCTCACAGCGCGGCCCTGCGAGCTTGTATATCTGCTATTTAAAAAAAAAATATATCTACAAGCTCACAACGTGGCACTCGGTGCAACGCTTTGAGCTTGTATATCTGTTATTTCTTTTTAAATAGTTAAAGCATACAATAATGGTTAAAGTTGTTCCAGGCCAAAATGGTAGGGCTGCGAATCTTTGGGTATCCCACGATTGGATTCAGAATCGATTCTTGGGGTTACGATTTTTTCAGATTCTTTCAAATCCAAACGATTCGAATTCAGAAACAATTATTTTCCGATTTAAAAACGATTCTCTATTCTTACCATGTTAGAAACACGATTCGAATTCGAATCGATTTTTTCCTGCACCTCTACTAAATGGGTTAAGCATTACTACTTACGATCGAGCCCGGGGCGGAGTGAGAGTTCTGCGGCGAGCGGAGGGCAGATGGAAGACCCCTGACGGGACTGGAGCCATTGCCACCCTGGAACTACACGGAGGGAAAGGCGGCATTGTAAGGGACATGGTGGACATACATCCCTTACTGGACATAGACAGATTGTCTGTTAATTCAACTCGGAGAGTATACTGTACATAATGGTGGAACCTGATGGACACTTCTTTGTTTCCATACATGTACACTCTTGGAGTTAAATTAAAACCGAGGATTGTACCGTATACATCACATAGGAAAAAGCCACTGATGAAAAGCGCACCCCTGGGAAAGAAATGGTTAATAGGTTTAGTAAAATGACGAAAAATGCTTCATTTCACAGTCAGTAACAGAAAGGCATTTTGACATTTGCAAAGTACGGGAAACTCAGCATCGACATTATGTTGCAATGTTATTGCCAGAACAGCAGAAAAGAAGAATATATAAAAATATTACAATATGAGGTGGGGCCATATTGCCCACCCCTATAGCATCCGCTTCAAGATGTGTGAAAAATGTGGAATGAATGTATTTAAAACAAAATGGGTCAGAGCCATAAATCAAAACCAATGCAACATGAAATAACTATTTTTTTCATGTGATGAAATGCATGCTCATGTCTTCTACATATTTCTTTTGCTTATTTTTAAGTTGTTTTGCGGGGCATTTGAAACCTTTATTTGACAGACAATGGAGGGACAGGAAATGCAGAGTGAAAGTATGGGAACGGCATACAGCGAAATTTGGTCTGGCCGTCTGGGAATCAAGTCGGAGACTTGCTCATGAGGGCATTTTGAGTGGTGAGGTACGTGCCCTGACCACTTGGCAGGATCGCCCCATTTGCCTACTTTAGGCACTGATATAGGACCACCTTTTACATCAAACTAGTACTAACAGAGCAAACTAATGGCCAGAAATACAGTTTAGGTATTTGGTAGATGCTCTCATCCGACACGACAAGTACAAGATCGAGCGGAAGAATCCTAGTCAACAGACGACAGGGTAAATGGTCACGTACAGTAAATAGAGTGCAAGTTCTAGAAAGTAACATCACAGCTAGCATTTGTCTAAACGACATGCTATCTAAGTAAACTCAAAACTACGGGGGGCGCCCACTGGCCTAGCGGTCCAGGCACATACCACATAGGCTGTGATGCCTGACAGTGTGTTGCGGGTTCGAGTCCCGTTCCCGACGACTTTTGCTGCGTGTCGCTCCCCCCCTCTTTCTCCCCATTTCCTGTCAGTCTACTAACTGTCCTATCAATAAAGGCATAAAAGCCCAAAAACAAATCTTAGAAAAAAAGAAGGAAAAAAATATGTATACGGAATATCTAGCTAAATGACAGACATAACATAAGACAATGAATAGATAGACAAAAAGGCAGCTAAATGGTTACTACAAGGTTCATAATCACATAGGTGATACTCACGTCAAAGTAGTCGCTGATTTTTGGCCCGCGTGTAGAGCTCTTGCCTGTGATGTGAAAATTAATAAATCAATACAAATTCAGGGTGGCTCCCAAATGTTCTTCTAGCTGTAGGGGTGTGTCAATCATACCTTGGCTGCTCTCCGATTGGGTGTCGGCCTTCCTCTTTCTTCCTCTGGACGTTTCTGAGTGCTTCTTCTCTGGGGTCTGCTGAGAGACCGGGAGGGGAAAAAATGGGAGGAGAAAAATCAACACGGTAAATGAAAAATCCCTCATCCTCTACTTAAATATGACGGAGAGAGACATTGGGAGGGAAGAGTACATACCGTGTAGGCAGGGGAACTCCCTCTCTTCATATCAGAGTTCTGCAGAGCAAACAGATAGAGAAATTTACTTTATACAGCTTTATAACATGCTTTACCGTTTTACATATACTGTATATTAACTATTAATTTACAGAAAGTCTGTCCGCCGTCCGCCATCTGTCCGCATGCTGAAATCACTGATACTAAACAGTGTCGGCGCCATGGTAACAGCCGCATTCTGAAACAATGCCCGACATCACGGACTGATATCACGGAACACCATATATGGGCATAAACGGGTGAAACAGTCTGCATGCTGACATCACTGATATTAAACAGTGTCGCCACCATGGTGTCAGCCGCATGCTGAAACAATGCCAAAATTAAGTCTGTCTGACATGACGGTCTGGGTTCTCCAACATTACTTCTGAGACTCCACAGGGACATTCAATCCCTCATATACGGTGCACACCCCCGGGCACAGGACTAGTTTATTTATATTAGGACTTGCGATTTTTGCCGGATGTACGCCCTAGAATAGAGAATACACCAACCAGGAGTGGTACTCTTACTTTTATAGCATTTACAGTACAATGCTAAAGACATTCTAAGTTCTAAGAGAACGATTGAGAGGTAGTTGGAATGGACAAGAAAGAAAACCCCATTTGGGAATGAGGAGCAAGACGTACAAAGCGGGGCGGTATAATTTATCCTCTGCACTGCTGCCATGTGAGTGAGTGGTACACAAAAAACAGCAGGAAACAAACGTTTTAATCTACAATAGTGGCTGGAGTTAATATCCTGCCTGGAGTACAAAACACATTTACTAATATAGCGCATGAGGGAGGCAGTGTCTCTTCTTGACAGCTCAAATTCAACTAAAGGCTGGGGATAATTGGATAATTGGAATCCCATGCAAAACCCGATCAACTCCTTGTGGTTCAATGGATCTATTCGGCAACAGATTTTTATTGTTACATCTCATACGAGTACACAAGAGTGAAGTTATTTCGTTTTGGTTCCACAACGTTGTAGCAGCAATAACAATAGGTTATGTCTGTGCATAACTATAGACATGGGTTTCCTGAGGTGGCAAACCCCCTTCCTGTTCCATTTTACTATAGCTTTTATTTCATTGGCTGGGCAGATTTGGACTAGAATCACATATGAAGGTGTTAATGTGTGTTTCCGGGTCAAAACTGCTGTGAAGGCAGTCAAAGTTATGGGAAACTCAATCTGAAGAGGAAACGAATATGCAACCTTCTGGAAACCCTGGACTACAGTTACGTGTGGAACCTATAACAAAGATATAAGAAAACAGAAAAGGTCTGCACATTAAATCATAGCACACTTTGAAATGCTTGAAGCTGCTGTGTAAAGCGTCCCTCTCTAAATATTGTACACATTATGTACTATGTGTGCGCACGGCACTGTATGTGTATAATCATCTATTCATGTGGATACACTGTCCACACTATTTCTATCTACATTTATGTGTGTACCATGTGCCGTCTTATTATATAAAGTGTCAAGTACCTGTGTGTGTCATGTGTTGAAAGATTATAGTAGTTGTGTGAGGGGTGCGTTTTATTTTTAAATTATAAAAATAAAGGTTTGGTGTCTGTGCATCACAAACATGGTGTGTGTGTGTGTGTGTGTGTGTGTGTGTGTGTGTGTGTGTGTGTGTGTGTGTGTGTGTAAGTATGTGCATGTTTTACCTCCGACTCCTTGTCGCTTGAGGAGCCCAAGCTGCCATAGCTGTGGTTGGAGCACTCATTGGCTAGACCCTATGCAGAGTGAGAATATAAGAGAACAGGACAACAAAATGACCCGACTGCATGTGTTGAATCCATCAAATATATACTGTACTGTAGGTGTGTCTGTGGTAACTGGTCATGTGTGTGCACATGCATGTGTGTGTAAGTGTGCGCACAAAAGGCTACTTTTATTCTAGTCTACCCACTGTTCGAAATTCTGCCCACATTCACACAATGTTTGCGAGGCATCCGTTTCACAGGGGTCATTAATAAAGTTTAAACAAATAAAAAAGAAGGCAGCAGACCTTAGGCCTAGCCTCGGACACGGATTAGTCACCGAACTAAACTGCATGCAAATCTTCAGAATTTTGAAACATTACATGGTGTAATTACTGTATTATTATAAGCTGTACTGCAGTCCAATGAACCCCAATAACAGAAAGCGCATGATAACCATGCCGACAACTCCTGGATGTGATTAAAAGGGAAACGTTATTGATTTGAACCTGAATCCCATGTTTCTGAAGTGAGGAGATCAGTAATATAATGTGGTAGAAAAGCAGCCAAGTTTCCAAAACACTAAGTCACATTTCGAGGACAATCATTACTATGAAGAGATCTACAGAGATCATTCTGATAAAAACCTGTAATTCTATGGTGCCCACGTATGCGTTTTAATTTTAATGTAGATCTATACAGTATTATTTATCAGTGTATCATTGTCATGTGGAGTGTCACATTAATAAACAATCTTAACTATCCAATTAGCTCAAAATGTCACAGCACTTGGCTGCTGTTTGTGTCCCAGCCTACAGTGAGTGTGTGTGCTTACTTGTATTACTATAGTTGTGATTCTACTATACCACTAGTAGAATTCGAGATATATACAACACATGTTGACCATTTTTCTAGTCCTCACCAGATAAAATGTTGTTTCATGGTTCAAAAAGATTTTAGTTAGTTAGGCAATTAAAGGTTAGGTTTATGGGTTATTGTTGTAGTTATGCCTATGTTATATTTAGTGGAGCATCGGTGTTGGTGCGAGCTTGTATATCATCTATTTTTGGTGTACAAAACCTACAAGAAGTATAACTCAGGCTTCTGGGTTAGGCTAGTAAAAATGTAATTTCCAATTTATACTAAGGGCCAATGGATACACTTTTAGAGCAGAGTTAAAATTGGTTCGGCTCTCTCCAAACTACAATATAAGGTCAGAGGTTCGGGGGGACGGGTGCCGTCATTAAGTCGGCTGTTCGGTGCTGCCGAGATGTTGTTACACCCCTAACCGAATCGATTTAAACTCTGCTCTAAGAGTGGAGCATTCCCATCCCATTGTAGAGCATCAGTGTTGGTGCGAGCTTGTATATCATCTATTTTTGGTGTCTAAAACCTACAAGCTAAGAACCATCACTAAAAATGTAATTTATAAAATGTTGATGTCCTCAAAACTACAGTAATACCAATGGCGTGTTTGTGCGTTACCTTAGTGCTGGCACTCCCAGTGCTACCTCCAGTGTTTCCACTGACAGCCCCCATGAACCTGGCCTCCAACAGCTCCTGTCTCCTGGGGTCCAGGCTGTGCAGCTCTTCCATGGGGCCTAGCAACAGATCAACACATCAATCGTGAATGGAATCATCAACCAGCCTCTCTGCTTAAACGTCCAGCTGTTAAAATGGGCTCACATAAGTGTGTTTACACCACACTGCGCTAGACTATTATGACCTTTTATAAGCGATTTTGAGGGCCTGGCAAGGTCAATAGCAGAGTAGGGTGGGATAAAAACAGAGCTTTTAGAATGACGAAGGTTCTGTCCTCAAGTCTTTCCAACCAATACCCAGGCCGTTATCTTTCTGCCTGGCACTCGAAATCAGGGGAAATTGATTTGGACCATGTGATAGATAGACGTGTGTCCAAACTTGGGATGTGCTCGGTCATCCATCAATGTTCCCATCACTGTGTGGAAAAAGTAGATGTGACTCTGCAAGCCTTTCACAGTTTGCGAAATACAATTTATGACTCAGAATTGTGCCCAATTTATTACAAAGATTTGATGAGTCAAACGTGCGGTTAGGATAACTTTAGATCATGCCATAGTGTTCGCTGTGATAAATTAACACTAACAGCACATTTTTATGCATAAAATGACTTGGGCAAATACATACACCCACTATATGGGTGTGGATACTATATTGACAGTTAAAGACATGGTTCACCCTAACTGTATGACAGCCAGTTTCCAGAATGGAAAAGATACAGCTCCTGTGCTTTCTTGTGACCATTGGTACACGTTGTTCCAGGGTGTCATCTTGATATGGCATCTGACACATGAACAATAGCCCCCAAAAGGTCTAAAAAGACATTATGCAAAAGCCTTGTGTGCCTTGAACCAATGAGAGTGCGCTAGCCAGCCCATATGAGGTTATCCGAGGATAGCAAGGATAGACAGAATGGAGAGTAAAAAGGACAATGTATGTACCGGGCCTTCTGTTCTGCCTTCACCCAGACAATTCAGAACAAAATCAAGAAATCGTGTTAAGAATTCTCTCAATATACGCACTGCAACTTTAACTTCAAAACGTTACCCATCATTTGTCAGCCCCTCATTTGTCAGTCTCTTTGTGGGCAGTTACTAGTTACTACTACCGATATTAGATAAGCATTTCACGCTAGCATAACCAGATCTTTCTGACTGTACATGTTAATTCACAACAGACATGTTCTCTTCAGCCACATCCAAGTTAAGGAATGTTATTTACAACCCAATTAAAATGGGGGTAAAGAAGGATCTAAGATGTCCACAACCTAAACACCCTGGCCTGTGGCCTCGGTTCTGCAATGCATGCATGCATGCATGGTGCATTCATTGTATCCATTGGATGTTGTTGATATAGTCGATACAATGTTACCCAATGTTTCCTCCCTGCTTGTTTGCCGACATCAACAGCTGTAAACAGACAACGACACAGATTCGAGCTCTTCTCATATTTTGTGTGCAAACGTGACACAGCTTTTGCTGCTATAACCAGACTGAAGCCATCAAACAACTGAACTGACAGCTGACGTTTGGCTTCTAATTCACGGCATCATGGAACTTGACATCCATCTTTATTACTTCAAGCAACCGACTCGAGACATCCCGCTTCTCTTCCGCAAAAGGACGAAAAAATAAATGTCTCCGGTGCTTTTTTTTCACCCATGTACCCCCCCGCCTCCCCCTCTCCTCTCCTCTCCTTCCTGCAAGGTAGACATTATGCATTATTATACCTTCCTTGGTCTTTGCGGTCGCCGTTATGGTGTGTTGTTGAAGAACCGTCGGGGACGAGGAGAGCTGCGACCAAGATGGCGTCGCCTCCAAACTTCCACCACCACTTCCACTGTTACTTTGGACACTCATGAAGGAGAGGCCGCTTCTTCACCGCCGAGGAGGAGGAGGAGGTGGGGAACGACGGGCACACGACGACGAACACTGTGCCTGGGCCGTCCGCGAACAACAACAGCCCGAATTCCTCCCCAAACTCGCGTCCATCATCTTTCTTCTGACACCTGCTGGTACGTGTGTATATATTGAATTTATAAAATGTATATACACATACGTACGCGCGCGACACCGTCCGTTTTATGCTCTTTTCTTTAGTGCATTATTTTTTCATTTAGGGCGACCCCGCTGCTCCGTCGTTCATGTGCGAGATCCGCTCAGATGAATACAATGTAACCTTTGCATGATGACCGCCGCTCGCGCGCCTGTCAGCATCCAGTTCGCGAGCCGAGCTTTGATTGTAGAAGAGAGGAGGCTACTGAAGTATCGCGAGGGCTGGGGTGGGAGGCAGAGCTACGCGTATAGTAGGGGGAATTAAGGTAAACTTTTGCCAAATAGTTACGTGGTGGATATACAAGCACCAGATGTCCCTTGGGTCATAAAACATCCTAGAAGGGGTGCCCTAAAAATGAGAAGTGAGTTATGGATAAAATTAAAAATGGCCACCGTAAAGCTATACTGTGTAAGTTGCTAAACTAGTGGTCAGTCGCGGTATTGCTTTTTTCGGCCGTTTTTCGCCTGGAGTCGCCGCGGACCACCGGAGCGGCGCCGCAAACCACAGTGACCGATACGAATCCGTAGAGGGGTAGAACTTAATTTTCTAACCAGGATTTGGGGAGTAAGAGGTTAAGAATCCTTCACCATCGTAAACACTGGTTGCTGAGGGAGGCTACTTCCTGAAGAGACGGCAGACACGCTGTGATTGGCCGGTAGTGTATCATGTGTGTATGATCCGCAATGTGATTGGCCAATGTATACACAACGTATACAGATGATGCAGATGACGTAATTTTGCCGCGAAATCCGGTCCCCGGCCAGGATCATAGAAAACATATAAAGAGAAGGCTTTAGAAGCTGAAAATAACGGAGTGGGTGTTCTAAAACTTTAGCGATTTAACAGTTAGGACAATTTTAAGATTTGTTTTATAAAAAAAGTTACATAGTATAACTTTAACGGAACACCGTTGACTCAAAAGACACCAAAATCAATAATTTCCAAAGAGCATAAAATGTAACACACGTGTCCCTTTGGTTATCATAAGACATTGTAGAAGGGGTGCCCAAAAAAAATCTTAAACATGAAGTGAATTACGGTAATGACAATATTGAAAATTGCCACAGAGTGTTGGCGATTGACTCAAAAAGTCTATCCACAACTTTCCAACATCCCATTGTGCATTGCGCAGACTGTGCAGGCAGCTTCTGCGCCGCAGCCAAGAGTGATCTACAAGCTCACAACGGTTGCATCTGCGACGCGACGTGAGCTTGTATGTCTGCTGTTAACCGGAAGTGTCCCGCAAATAATGCAACAGTAAATTCTCGCAGAAACAGGTGGATAGAATCTCACAGAAGAGGCACATTTGTCCCTTGGGTCATCCTAAAACATCCTAGACAGCCTAAAGCAGTTGACTCAGAAGAAAACATGAAGTTGCTTCCTTCTTTTCCCTTTGTAAACAACTTTGGAAAAGCGCTGCGCTATGTAGCTACATTTGAGCTATCAGTATTATATTATTATAAAGGGACTTCATATATAATTTGGCACGTATTGAGTTATTATATCCTAGAAAGGGTTATATACTGTATTTTCTTGGTTAATCCTTTTGAAGCAGACCTTGCACTCCATGAGATGACCAACAATCTCCATGAGCACGGAGAAAAGGTCGGTCTACGGATAAGCCAAGAAAAGACCAAGTCCATATGACCGTCAGACAAGACTAACACCTTCCACCACTCACTTTAGGCGAACATGACGTGGAGTAAGTTGAGAACTTTACTTATCTTGGAAGTAAAATCTCAAGCATAGGAGACGTGGAGAAAGACATACAAACCACGATTGGCAAAGCTGCAGGAGTGTTCCAGCGGCTCCGCAACATTTGGTCGCCCTAAGCCATATGGCCACCAAGCTACGCCTCTATATGTCAGTGGTCAACCCAACAGTGACCTATGTACGCCTGTGAGACGTGGATGAGTCAGCCAGCATCACCAGCAAGTTGGATGTCTTCCACCGACGGTGCCTCTGTGCCTGCCTCAGATCCATCTCGAGGATCTTGTGGAGAGACCACATCACCAATGAGGAGGTGATGAGAAGGGCAGGGGTGGCACCACTGTCTGACATCGTCTCTGACAGGAAAAGGAGAATGGCTGGGCACGTACTCCAACTGCCAACAGAGAGACTGGCAAGTGTGGCAATGGACTTGATGCCAGAGGGTGGAAAGAAGAAGAGAGGGAAGCCAAAGAAGACATGGAAACAGACAGCCAAGGAAGACCTAAGCGAGATGGGATTCAGCTGGCATGGAGCAAGTAGAGTCGCCAGGACCCAGAGCAAAGGGAGGGGACTTGTCGCCCATGTTCCAATAGGAACGGGAGGAACTAAGTTTTAAGTAAGTAAGCCTTTTGAAGTGCTTAGCCCAGGAATCAAACAGTTTTGCAGTGTTTGAAATATACACCTGTGTTCTGTATAACAAGACATCTGACAATGAAAATCTTAATGATCTAAGGAAGGATCTGTTTGCTCAAAATTGTCTCTCAATGGAAAGCATTCCTCCCATACAGGCTGCACTGCTAACATTCATTTCAAATCGAGCACTTTACCAATCTGGCATTAGGTCCAGAAGCCTGAAAACTATGCAATCTCTACCATCTCCTGAAAAATATGGATGGATTAAAGTCGATGATTCGTGGACACCTTTATGGACACTTGCTAGAGGCTGCAGGAGAGAGAGGCTGCATGCCAAAGAAGATGGTGGAGAACTCCAGTGTGGCTGCAAAGCTAAAGGCCTCTCCATACTTCGACCGAAACTGCCGTTTTCGGTCAAAAGGTCCTTTTCTACCATAAAATTGTATCCCTCGGGACTTCTGAAAAGCATTGGACCGAACGAGAGTTCGGAAATTTGCACGTCGGAAAACACAACTCACCGAACATTTCGGTCGAAGGCCTTTAGCCCCTCTGTTCGAGAAAGTGTAGATGCTGGGATGCTTCTAGGATATAATAAGGTTCACACTGTGTAGGCAGCCATTTTCAATTTTGTCAATAACTTACTTCCTGTTTCAGATTTCTTTGGGCACCCCTTCTAGGGTGTTTTAGGGTGACCCAAGGGACATAGGTGACAATGTATACTTATGAGATTCTATAGGCTTCAATCACCAAGACTGTATATACGCTAGGGTGACCATATTCTGAATCCCCAAAAAGAGGACACTCTACCCGGCATACCACACGCACGCACGCACGCACGTTCGCACGCACGCACGCACGCACGCACACATATATATTAGCCCAAAATAATCATATTTAAACAAGAGACCCCTCCACCCTTACGAGCACAAACACTACAGTTGAGGCATTACATTTTGTATAATTCTATTCTATTGAGAAAATAGCAGATCTACATGCTTGGTAGATCGGCTATTTTCACAATTTCTGCCTCTAATATTTGTTTAATTTGCCATTTTAGAGGTACTCATACTGTTGAGTGAGAAAACAATGTTGCACATCAAGTTAATCATCTGGGGACCCCTCAAAATAATTTGGAGACCCCCCCTGGGTCCCGACCCACAGGTTGAGAACCACTGCCCTATACCACTAATATTATTAGTTATGTATTTATTTTTGAGGGGGTTCCAAATTGACCCTTTACAGATCCACTGATTTAAAGTGCTCTTGACTCCTGTATGAACGTTCAGCTTTGTATTACAAAGAAACTAAATAAAATATACGGTGGTTTCTTCAAACCACCGTATCTTCAGCTTTACAAGGTTGTAGCCTACAACAAAAACATATTCTGTCAATTTAGTTAGCAGAAGAGCTCTCACCTCGCACAGACTGTCTTGTACTTTGCAGTGTCTAAATACCTTTAGTTGTGATGGAATGGACACAGAAGTGCCAGCTTTTAATGCAGACTGCAGAGTGAACGCTCTGCTTCTCATTTGGTCACCAAGACGAAAACACTGGCACTTGTCGTGCATTTCATCAGTGTAAACCAGCATTAATTGCGTTTGCAGTGCTATCGTTCGGCTGAATCGGCTCTGCGCAGCGCAAGCTGCCGAGCTCTGCTCTGAGTCTGGTCTGAACAGCGACGCATCTGAACGAGGGAGGGAGGGAGGGAGGGAGGGATCGCAGCGGAGACAGCAGAGTAGTATGAATAATACACGTTCCGGGGTTAAGGGGTGGAAATCCGTCTTTCACGCTGTGTTTACAAACGAACCACTGAACGTGCATTGTAAATGCCCATGATTTAACGCTGATATGCGCGAAACCCCGGACATTTGAAGGAATCTATAAAACCCCCCCGGACAGGCCGGACAGCCCCCTAAAAGAGGACATGTCCGGGCAAAAGAGGAC